>NW_027508008.1:47500-52500 GCF_051348905.1 Ranitomeya variabilis | reverse complement strand
GTCTGTCATCCCCCCACTATCGTAGGGGCTCGGGAAAAGACTGGAAAACGCGGAGCTCGGCGGTGGCGTGGAAGCGCCACCCACCGCCGCCGCTCTCGCCGATGCCCACCGCGGAGGCCGCCCTTCGGACGCTGGGGTGCGGCGCGGGCCTCCGCGGACGAGCTGCGCATCTGAAAGTCAAAGGGCCGCCCTCGGAGAAGATCGTTGTGCTGCCCCGCGCGGGGAGCGATTCGGACGGCGGGCCCCCACGCCGAGGTGGGTGGGCGCCCCTCCGTTCGCCCGTGCGGGTCGTCGGACCGCTGCCGTACCACGGTTCGGGTCAAACTCCCCACAGCTCGGCCGCCTCCGTCCGTAGACGGGAGGGCGACCGCCGGCGTGCGCGCCCAAGGACGAGTGCCTGAAACCCGGGGGGGGGTAACAGAGGAAGGAGACCGCCCGCCGTAAACCGACGCGGGCTCCAAAGCCCGGGCCGAGCGAGCGGCACCACCTCCCCACCCGGGAGCGCTGAGCCAGATCGATCGGAAGAAAGGGCAGGGGCTCGGGTGGAACCCCTGCCTCCGTTCTTCCCCTCGGGGGAGACGGGGAAGAAACGTGCCCCTGGAGTCCTGGAAGCGAGTGTCCGGCGCGCTCCGGGCGCCCTCGAGACGGAAGCCGGGTCGCGGTGCGATTCTCTCATAGGTCTCCCCGTTGGCGCGGAAGCGGGAGACATCCGACACAGAGAAACGCCGAGCCCGCTCCGAGGGGACAAAGTCAGAAGGAGCGATCCGCCCTCCCAGAGCCCTCCTGCGGACGAGGACTCTGGATCTGCCCCCCTTCTGACGACCGTCGCCCTCAGAGGACAGGAACCCACGTGGGGAGGGTCCGTTCGGGCTCGGGCGACCCAGGAAACGCGTCTCGGACTCGGGACGGACAACCGGCAAAAGTCCCCCTGGAGCCGCGGAAGCCTGGTCTCGGCGCGAGTGCGAACTTCCATGCAAAAGGGGGGTACTCGCCAAACCGCCTACCCGAGTCGAGGAACCACGAAAACAACGGATTTTGGTCGGGGCCGAGAGGTACCTCTCTCTCCTATATCCTGCAGCTGGTGTGCAAAACTGGGTATTTGCATGGTGAGACACCGACCCCCACTTTAAGGGAACAAAGTCAAAAAGTGTCCGACCTCCTGGAGCCGTGCGGCGGATCCGGCGGCCAGAAATTTCCTCATTCCGGTTCTATTTTTTTTTTTTTCGAATTTGCGAAATTTGGAGGCCAGGCGGCGTAGCTGGGACCTGGACTAGCTCGAAACACCCTGAACCGGTGAGCGGAATCGATTTCCCAAAGTTCTACGGCTCCCGGAAGCCAAAAACAGCTCGCCGGAAAATTTCAAAGTCCCAAGGACTCTTTCTTGAAAATCAATCCGGGGGCCATGGAAGTGTCCTCGGTACAACCTCAGAGCTTTCCCCCGCCTGGAAGTCTGACAGCGGTCTGACGTTTTTCAAAGTTTTGAGCTCTCTGTTTGTTCTCAAAGTCACAAAATCGCTTTTTTTCAGTTTTCCACCCAGCAGACCCAAACTTCACCCCCACTTAGGTCACTGTCTAGGGGCGCCTTACGACATATTGACGCCCCTTTAGGGTGGAAGTAGGGGAAATGGGTGATTTTTACACAAAATCGGAAATTTCTCAAAATTTTTCTAAGTGTCAAGGACTCTTCCAGAAAATCTCCCCCAGGCTCCTGGAAGCGTCCCCGGTACACCTCTGGCGGCTGCCCCCGCCTGGAAGTCCGACACACGCCTGAAATTTTCAAAGTATGAAAATACGCATTTTCATCCAAAAATTCAACTTTCCCCCCGTGCACCGCAAACTTCACCCCCACTTAGGTCACTGCCTTGGGGTGCCTTACAACATATTGACGCCCCCCTGGGGTGGAAGTAGGGGAAATGTGACATTTTTCACAAAATCGAGATTTTCTCAAAATTTTTCTAAGTGTCAAGGACTCTTCCAGAAAATCTCCCCCAGGCTCCTGGAAGCGTCCCCGGTACACCTCTGGCGGCTGCCCCCGCCTGGAAGTCCGACACACGCCTGAAATTTTCAAAGTATGAAAATACGCATTTTCATCCAAAAATTCAACTTTCCCCCCGTGCACCGCAAACTTCACCCCCACTTAGGTCACTGCCTTGGGGTGCCTTACAACATATTGACGCCCCCCTGGGGTGGAAGTAGGGGAAATGTGACATTTTTCACAAAATCGAGATTTTCTCAAAATTTTTCTAAGTGTCAAGGACTCTTCCAGAAAATCTCCCCCAGGCTCCTGGAAGCGTCCCCGGTACACCTCTGGCGGCTGCCCCCGCCTGGAAGTCCGACACACGCCTGAAATTTTCAAAGTATGAAAATACGCATTTTCATCCAAAAATTCAACTTTCCCCCCGTGCACCGCAAACTTCACCCCCACTTAGGTCACTGCCTTGGGGTGCCTTACAACATATTGACGCCCCCCTGGGGTGGAAGTAGGGGAAATGTGACATTTTTCACAAAATCGAGATTTTCTCAAAATTTTTCTAAGTGTCAAGGACTCTTCCAGAAAATCTCCCCCAGGCTCCTGGAAGCGTCCCCGGTACACCTCTGGCGGCTGCCCCCGCCTGGAAGTCCGACACACGCCTGAAATTTTCAAAGTATGAAAATACGCATTTTCATCCAAAAATTCAACTTTCCCCCCGTGCACCGCAAACTTCACCCCCACTTAGGTCACTGCCTTGGGGTGCCTTACAACATATTGACGCCCCCCTGGGGTGGAAGTAGGGGAAATGTGACATTTTTCACAAAATCGAGATTTTCTCAAAATTTTTCTAAGTGTCAAGGACTCTTCCAGAAAATCTCCCCCAGGCTCCTGGAAGCGTCCCCGGTACACCTCTGGCGGCTGCCCCCGCCTGGAAGTCCGACACACGCCTGAAATTTTCAAAGTATGAAAATACGCATTTTCATCCAAAAATTCAACTTTCCCCCCGTGCACCGCAAACTTCACCCCCACTTAGGTCACTGCCTTGGGGTGCCTTACAACATATTGACGCCCCCCTGGGGTGGAAGTAGGGGAAATGTGACATTTTTCACAAAATCGAGATTTTCTCAAAATTTTTCTAAGTGTCAAGGACTCTTCCAGAAAATCTCCCCCAGGCTCCTGGAAGCGTCCCCGGTACACCTCTGGCGGCTGCCCCCGCCTGGAAGTCCGACACACGCCTGAAATTTTCAAAGTATGAAAATACGCATTTTCATCCAAAAATTCAACTTTCCCCCCGTGCACCGCAAACTTCACCCCCACTTAGGTCACTGCCTTGGGGTGCCTTACAACATATTGACGCCCCCCTGGGGTGGAAGTAGGGGAAATGTGACATTTTTTCACAAAATCGAGATTTTCTCAAAATATTTCTAAGTCCCAAGGACACTTTCAGAAAATCTTCCCCAGGCTCCTGGAAGCGTCCCCGGTACGCCTCCGGCGGCTGCCCCCGCCTGGAAGTCTGACACACGCCTGAAATTTTCAAAGTATGAAAATACGCATTTTCATCCAAAAATTCGACTTTCCGCCCGTGCACCGCAAAATTCACCCTCATTTAGGTCACTGCCCTGGGGTGCTTTACAACATATTGACGCCCCCCTGGGGTGGAAGTAGGGGAAATGTGACATTTTTCACAAAATCGGAAATTTCTCAAAATTTTTCTAAGTCCCAAGGACACTTTCAGAAAATCTTCCCCAGGCTCCTGGAAGCGTCCTCGGTACGCCTCCGGCGGCTGCCCCCGCCTGGAAGTCTGACACACGCCTGAAATTTTCAAAGTATGAAAATAATGCATTTTCATCCAAAATTCGACTTTCCGCCCGTGCCCCGCAAACTTTACCCACAGTTAGGTCACTGTCCTGGGGTACCTCACAACATATTGACGCCCCCCTGGGGTGGAAGTAGGGGAAATGTGACATTTTTTCACAAAATCGAGATTTTCTCAAAATATTTCTAAGTCCCAAGGACACTTTCAGAAAATCTTCCCCAGGCTCCTGGAAGCGTCCTCGGTACGCCTCCAGCGGCTGCCCCCGCCTGGAAGTCTGACACACGCCTGGAATTTTCAAAGTATGAAAATAATGCATTTTCATCCAAAATTCGACTTTCCGCCCGTGCCCCGCAAACTTTACCCACAGTTAGGTCACTGTCCTGGGGTACCTCACAACATATTGACGCCCCCCTGTGGTGGAAGTAGGGGAAATGTGACATTTTTCACAAAATCGAGATTTTCTCAAAATATTTCTAAGTCCCAAGGACACTTTCATGAAATCTTCCCCAGGCTCCTGGAAGCGTCCCCGGTACGCCTCTGGCGGCTGCCCCCGCCTGGAAGTCCGACACACGCCTGAAATTTTCAAAGTATGAAAATACGCATTTTCATCCAAAAATTCAACTTTCCCCCCGTGCACCGCAAACTTCACCCGCATTTAGGTCACTGCCCTGGGGTGCTTTACAACATATTGACGCCCCCCTGTGGTGGAAGTAGGGGAAATGTGACATTTTTTCACAAAATCGAGATTTTCTCAAAATATTTCTAAGTCCCAAGGACACTTTCAGAAAATCTTCCCCAGGCTCCTGGAAGCGTCCCCGGTACGCCTCTGGCGGCTGCCCCCGCCTGGAAGTCCGACACACGCCTGAAATTTTCAAAGTATGAAAATACGCATTTTCATCCAAAAATTCAACTTTCCCCCCGTGCACCGCAAACTTTACCCGCATTTAGGTCACTGCCCTTGGGTGCTTTACAACATATTGACGCCCCCCCTGTGGTGGTAGTAGGGGAAATGTGACATTTTTCACAAAATCGAGATTTTCTAAAAATTGCACTAAGTCCCAAGGACTCTTCCAGAAAATCTTCCCCGGGCTCCTGGAAGCGTCCCAGGTACACCTCCGGCGGCTGCCCCCGCCTGGAAGTCTGACACACGCCTGAAATTTTTAAAGTATGAAAATACGCATTTTCATCCAAAAATTCAACTTTCCCCCCGTG
>NW_027508008.1:32500-37500 GCF_051348905.1 Ranitomeya variabilis | reverse complement strand
CGACGGCGTTCGGCCGCGGGGCACACCGCACGGTGAGAACCCACTCGCCCGCCTCCCCGCACGTCTGTCATCCCCCCACTATCGTAGGGGCTCGGGAAAAGACTGGAAAACGCGGAGCTCGGCGGTGGCGTGGAAGCGCCACCCACCGCCGCCGCTCTCGCCGATGCCCACCGCGGAGGCCGCCCTTCGGACGCTGGGGTGCGGCGCGGGCCTCCGCGGACGAGCTGCGCATCTGAAAGTCAAAGGGCCGCCCTCGGAGAAGATCGTTGTGCTGCCCCGCGCGGGGAGCGATTCGGACGGCGGGCCCCCACGCCGAGGTGGGTGGGCGCCCCTCCGTTCGCCCGTGCGGGTCGTCGGACCGCTGCCGTACCACGGTTCGGGTCAAACTCCCCACAGCTCGGCCGCCTCCGTCCGTAGACGGGAGGGCGACCGCCGGCGTGCGCGCCCAAGGACGAGTGCCTGAAACCCGGGGGGGGGTAACAGAGGAAGGAGACCGCCCGCCGTAAACCGACGCGGGCTCCAAAGCCCGGGCCGAGCGAGCGGCACCACCTCCCCACCCGGGAGCGCTGAGCCAGATCGATCGGAAGAAAGGGCAGGGGCTCGGGTGGAACCCCTGCCTCCGTTCTTCCCCTCGGGGGAGACGGGGAAGAAACGTGCCCCTGGAGTCCTGGAAGCGAGTGTCCGGCGCGCTCCGGGCGCCCTCGAGACGGAAGCCGGGTCGCGGTGCGATTCTCTCATAGGTCTCCCCGTTGGCGCGGAAGCGGGAGACATCCGACACAGAGAAACGCCGAGCCCGCTCCGAGGGGACAAAGTCAGAAGGAGCGATCCGCCCTCCCAGAGCCCTCCTGCGGACGAGGACTCTGGATCTGCCCCCCTTCTGACGACCGTCGCCCTCAGAGGACAGGAACCCACGTGGGGAGGGTCCGTTCGGGCTCGGGCGACCCAGGAAACGCGTCTCGGACTCGGGACGGACAACCGGCAAAAGTCCCCCTGGAGCCGCGGAAGCCTGGTCTCGGCGCGAGTGCGAACTTCCATGCAAAAGGGGGGTACTCGCCAAACCGCCTACCCGAGTCGAGGAACCACGAAAACAACGGATTTTGGTCGGGGCCGAGAGGTACCTCTCTCTCCTATATCCTGCAGCTGGTGTGCAAAACTGGGTATTTGCATGGTGAGACACCGACCCCCACTTTAAGGGAACAAAGTCAAAAAGTGTCCGACCTCCTGGAGCCGTGCGGCGGATCCGGCGGCCAGAAATTTCCTCATTCCGGTTCTATTTTTTTTTTTTTCGAATTTGCGAAATTTGGAGGCCAGGCGGCGTAGCTGGGACCTGGACTAGCTCGAAACACCCTGAACCGGTGAGCGGAATCGATTTCCCAAAGTTCTACGGCTCCCGGAAGCCAAAAACAGCTCGCCGGAAAATTTCAAAGTCCCAAGGACTCTTTCTTGAAAATCAATCCGGGGGCCATGGAAGTGTCCTCGGTACAACCTCAGAGCTTTCCCCCGCCTGGAAGTCTGACAGCGGTCTGACGTTTTTCAAAGTTTTGAGCTCTCTGTTTGTTCTCAAAGTCACAAAATCGCTTTTTTTCAGTTTTCCACCCAGCAGACCCAAACTTCACCCCCACTTAGGTCACTGTCTAGGGGCGCCTTACGACATATTGACGCCCCTTTAGGGTGGAAGTAGGGGAAATGGGTGATTTTTACACAAAATCGGAAATTTCTCAAAATTTTTCTAAGTGTCAAGGACTCTTCCAGAAAATCTCCCCCAGGCTCCTGGAAGCGTCCCCGGTACACCTCTGGCGGCTGCCCCCGCCTGGAAGTCCGACACACGCCTGAAATTTTCAAAGTATGAAAATACGCATTTTCATCCAAAAATTCAACTTTCCCCCCGTGCACCGCAAACTTCACCCCCACTTAGGTCACTGCCTTGGGGTGCCTTACAACATATTGACGCCCCCCTGGGGTGGAAGTAGGGGAAATGTGACATTTTTCACAAAATCGAGATTTTCTCAAAATTTTTCTAAGTGTCAAGGACTCTTCCAGAAAATCTCCCCCAGGCTCCTGGAAGCGTCCCCGGTACACCTCTGGCGGCTGCCCCCGCCTGGAAGTCCGACACACGCCTGAAATTTTCAAAGTATGAAAATACGCATTTTCATCCAAAAATTCAACTTTCCCCCCGTGCACCGCAAACTTCACCCCCACTTAGGTCACTGCCTTGGGGTGCCTTACAACATATTGACGCCCCCCTGGGGTGGAAGTAGGGGAAATGTGACATTTTTCACAAAATCGAGATTTTCTCAAAATTTTTCTAAGTGTCAAGGACTCTTCCAGAAAATCTCCCCCAGGCTCCTGGAAGCGTCCCCGGTACACCTCTGGCGGCTGCCCCCGCCTGGAAGTCCGACACACGCCTGAAATTTTCAAAGTATGAAAATACGCATTTTCATCCAAAAATTCAACTTTCCCCCCGTGCACCGCAAACTTCACCCCCACTTAGGTCACTGCCTTGGGGTGCCTTACAACATATTGACGCCCCCCTGGGGTGGAAGTAGGGGAAATGTGACATTTTTCACAAAATCGAGATTTTCTCAAAATTTTTCTAAGTGTCAAGGACTCTTCCAGAAAATCTCCCCCAGGCTCCTGGAAGCGTCCCCGGTACACCTCTGGCGGCTGCCCCCGCCTGGAAGTCCGACACACGCCTGAAATTTTCAAAGTATGAAAATACGCATTTTCATCCAAAAATTCAACTTTCCCCCCGTGCACCGCAAACTTCACCCCCACTTAGGTCACTGCCTTGGGGTGCCTTACAACATATTGACGCCCCCCTGGGGTGGAAGTAGGGGAAATGTGACATTTTTTCACAAAATCGAGATTTTCTCAAAATATTTCTAAGTCCCAAGGACACTTTCAGAAAATCTTCCCCAGGCTCCTGGAAGCGTCCCCGGTACGCCTCCGGCGGCTGCCCCCGCCTGGAAGTCTGACACACGCCTGAAATTTTCAAAGTATGAAAATACGCATTTTCATCCAAAAATTCGACTTTCCGCCCGTGCACCGCAAAATTCACCCTCATTTAGGTCACTGCCCTGGGGTGCTTTACAACATATTGACGCCCCCCTGGGGTGGAAGTAGGGGAAATGTGACATTTTTCACAAAATCGGAAATTTCTCAAAATTTTTCTAAGTCCCAAGGACACTTTCAGAAAATCTTCCCCAGGCTCCTGGAAGCGTCCTCGGTACGCCTCCGGCGGCTGCCCCCGCCTGGAAGTCTGACACACGCCTGAAATTTTCAAAGTATGAAAATAATGCATTTTCATCCAAAATTCGACTTTCCGCCCGTGCCCCGCAAACTTTACCCACAGTTAGGTCACTGTCCTGGGGTACCTCACAACATATTGACGCCCCCCTGGGGTGGAAGTAGGGGAAATGTGACATTTTTTCACAAAATCGAGATTTTCTCAAAATATTTCTAAGTCCCAAGGACACTTTCAGAAAATCTTCCCCAGGCTCCTGGAAGCGTCCTCGGTACGCCTCCAGCGGCTGCCCCCGCCTGGAAGTCTGACACACGCCTGGAATTTTCAAAGTATGAAAATAATGCATTTTCATCCAAAATTCGACTTTCCGCCCGTGCCCCGCAAACTTTACCCACAGTTAGGTCACTGTCCTGGGGTACCTCACAACATATTGACGCCCCCCTGTGGTGGAAGTAGGGGAAATGTGACATTTTTCACAAAATCGAGATTTTCTCAAAATATTTCTAAGTCCCAAGGACACTTTCATGAAATCTTCCCCAGGCTCCTGGAAGCGTCCCCGGTACGCCTCTGGCGGCTGCCCCCGCCTGGAAGTCCGACACACGCCTGAAATTTTCAAAGTATGAAAATACGCATTTTCATCCAAAAATTCAACTTTCCCCCCGTGCACCGCAAACTTCACCCGCATTTAGGTCACTGCCCTGGGGTGCTTTACAACATATTGACGCCCCCCTGTGGTGGAAGTAGGGGAAATGTGACATTTTTTCACAAAATCGAGATTTTCTCAAAATATTTCTAAGTCCCAAGGACACTTTCAGAAAATCTTCCCCAGGCTCCTGGAAGCGTCCCCGGTACGCCTCTGGCGGCTGCCCCCGCCTGGAAGTCCGACACACGCCTGAAATTTTCAAAGTATGAAAATACGCATTTTCATCCAAAAATTCAACTTTCCCCCCGTGCACCGCAAACTTTACCCGCATTTAGGTCACTGCCCTTGGGTGCTTTACAACATATTGACGCCCCCCCTGTGGTGGTAGTAGGGGAAATGTGACATTTTTCACAAAATCGAGATTTTCTAAAAATTGCACTAAGTCCCAAGGACTCTTCCAGAAAATCTTCCCCGGGCTCCTGGAAGCGTCCCAGGTACACCTCCGGCGGCTGCCCCCGCCTGGAAGTCTGACACACGCCTGAAATTTTTAAAGTATGAAAATACGCATTTTCATCCAAAAATTCAACTTTCCCCCCGTGCACCGCAAACTTCACCCGCATTTAGGTCACTGCCTTGGGGTGCCTTACAACATATTGACGCCCCCCTGTGGTGGTAGTAGGGGAAATGTGACATTTTTCACAAAATCGAGATTTTCTAAAAAATTGCACTAAGTCCCAAGCACTCTTCCAGAAAATCTCCCCCAGGCTCCTGGAAGCGTCCCCGGTACACCTCCGGCGGCTGCACCCGCCTGGAAGTCTGACACACGCCTGAAAATTTCAAAGTATGAAAATACGCATTTTCATCCAAAAATTCAACTTTCCGCCCGTGCCCCGCAAACTTTACCCACAGTTAGGTCACTGTCCTGGGTTACCTCACAACATATTGACGCCCCCCTGTGGTGGAAGTAGGGGAAATGTGACATTTTTCACAAAATCGAGATTTTCTCAAAATATTTCTAAGTCCCAAGGACACTTTCAGAAAATCTTCCCCAGGCTCCTGGAAGCGTCCTCGGTACGCCTCCAGCGGCTGCCCCCGCCTGGAAGTCTGACACAC
>NW_027508008.1:17500-22500 GCF_051348905.1 Ranitomeya variabilis | reverse complement strand
GGGCTCCAAAGCCCGGGCCGAGCGAGCGGCACCACCTCCCCACCCGGGAGCGCTGAGCCAGATCGATCGGAAGAAAGGGCAGGGGCTCGGGTGGAACCCCTGCCTCCGTTCTTCCCCTCGGGGGAGACGGGGAAGAAACGTGCCCCTGGAGTCCTGGAAGCGAGTGTCCGGCGCGCTCCGGGCGCCCTCGAGACGGAAGCCGGGTCGCGGTGCGATTCTCTCATAGGTCTCCCCGTTGGCGCGGAAGCGGGAGACATCCGACACAGAGAAACGCCGAGCCCGCTCCGAGGGGACAAAGTCAGAAGGAGCGATCCGCCCTCCCAGAGCCCTCCTGCGGACGAGGACTCTGGATCTGCCCCCCTTCTGACGACCGTCGCCCTCAGAGGACAGGAACCCACGTGGGGAGGGTCCGTTCGGGCTCGGGCGACCCAGGAAACGCGTCTCGGACTCGGGACGGACAACCGGCAAAAGTCCCCCTGGAGCCGCGGAAGCCTGGTCTCGGCGCGAGTGCGAACTTCCATGCAAAAGGGGGGTACTCGCCAAACCGCCTACCCGAGTCGAGGAACCACGAAAACAACGGATTTTGGTCGGGGCCGAGAGGTACCTCTCTCTCCTATATCCTGCAGCTGGTGTGCAAAACTGGGTATTTGCATGGTGAGACACCGACCCCCACTTTAAGGGAACAAAGTCAAAAAGTGTCCGACCTCCTGGAGCCGTGCGGCGGATCCGGCGGCCAGAAATTTCCTCATTCCGGTTCTATTTTTTTTTTTTTCGAATTTGCGAAATTTGGAGGCCAGGCGGCGTAGCTGGGACCTGGACTAGCTCGAAACACCCTGAACCGGTGAGCGGAATCGATTTCCCAAAGTTCTACGGCTCCCGGAAGCCAAAAACAGCTCGCCGGAAAATTTCAAAGTCCCAAGGACTCTTTCTTGAAAATCAATCCGGGGGCCATGGAAGTGTCCTCGGTACAACCTCAGAGCTTTCCCCCGCCTGGAAGTCTGACAGCGGTCTGACGTTTTTCAAAGTTTTGAGCTCTCTGTTTGTTCTCAAAGTCACAAAATCGCTTTTTTTCAGTTTTCCACCCAGCAGACCCAAACTTCACCCCCACTTAGGTCACTGTCTAGGGGCGCCTTACGACATATTGACGCCCCTTTAGGGTGGAAGTAGGGGAAATGGGTGATTTTTACACAAAATCGGAAATTTCTCAAAATTTTTCTAAGTGTCAAGGACTCTTCCAGAAAATCTCCCCCAGGCTCCTGGAAGCGTCCCCGGTACACCTCTGGCGGCTGCCCCCGCCTGGAAGTCCGACACACGCCTGAAATTTTCAAAGTATGAAAATACGCATTTTCATCCAAAAATTCAACTTTCCCCCCGTGCACCGCAAACTTCACCCCCACTTAGGTCACTGCCTTGGGGTGCCTTACAACATATTGACGCCCCCCTGGGGTGGAAGTAGGGGAAATGTGACATTTTTCACAAAATCGAGATTTTCTCAAAATTTTTCTAAGTGTCAAGGACTCTTCCAGAAAATCTCCCCCAGGCTCCTGGAAGCGTCCCCGGTACACCTCTGGCGGCTGCCCCCGCCTGGAAGTCCGACACACGCCTGAAATTTTCAAAGTATGAAAATACGCATTTTCATCCAAAAATTCAACTTTCCCCCCGTGCACCGCAAACTTCACCCCCACTTAGGTCACTGCCTTGGGGTGCCTTACAACATATTGACGCCCCCCTGGGGTGGAAGTAGGGGAAATGTGACATTTTTCACAAAATCGAGATTTTCTCAAAATTTTTCTAAGTGTCAAGGACTCTTCCAGAAAATCTCCCCCAGGCTCCTGGAAGCGTCCCCGGTACACCTCTGGCGGCTGCCCCCGCCTGGAAGTCCGACACACGCCTGAAATTTTCAAAGTATGAAAATACGCATTTTCATCCAAAAATTCAACTTTCCCCCCGTGCACCGCAAACTTCACCCCCACTTAGGTCACTGCCTTGGGGTGCCTTACAACATATTGACGCCCCCCTGGGGTGGAAGTAGGGGAAATGTGACATTTTTCACAAAATCGAGATTTTCTCAAAATTTTTCTAAGTGTCAAGGACTCTTCCAGAAAATCTCCCCCAGGCTCCTGGAAGCGTCCCCGGTACACCTCTGGCGGCTGCCCCCGCCTGGAAGTCCGACACACGCCTGAAATTTTCAAAGTATGAAAATACGCATTTTCATCCAAAAATTCAACTTTCCCCCCGTGCACCGCAAACTTCACCCCCACTTAGGTCACTGCCTTGGGGTGCCTTACAACATATTGACGCCCCCCTGGGGTGGAAGTAGGGGAAATGTGACATTTTTTCACAAAATCGAGATTTTCTCAAAATATTTCTAAGTCCCAAGGACACTTTCAGAAAATCTTCCCCAGGCTCCTGGAAGCGTCCCCGGTACGCCTCCGGCGGCTGCCCCCGCCTGGAAGTCTGACACACGCCTGAAATTTTCAAAGTATGAAAATACGCATTTTCATCCAAAAATTCGACTTTCCGCCCGTGCACCGCAAAATTCACCCTCATTTAGGTCACTGCCCTGGGGTGCTTTACAACATATTGACGCCCCCCTGGGGTGGAAGTAGGGGAAATGTGACATTTTTCACAAAATCGGAAATTTCTCAAAATTTTTCTAAGTCCCAAGGACACTTTCAGAAAATCTTCCCCAGGCTCCTGGAAGCGTCCTCGGTACGCCTCCGGCGGCTGCCCCCGCCTGGAAGTCTGACACACGCCTGAAATTTTCAAAGTATGAAAATAATGCATTTTCATCCAAAATTCGACTTTCCGCCCGTGCCCCGCAAACTTTACCCACAGTTAGGTCACTGTCCTGGGGTACCTCACAACATATTGACGCCCCCCTGGGGTGGAAGTAGGGGAAATGTGACATTTTTTCACAAAATCGAGATTTTCTCAAAATATTTCTAAGTCCCAAGGACACTTTCAGAAAATCTTCCCCAGGCTCCTGGAAGCGTCCTCGGTACGCCTCCAGCGGCTGCCCCCGCCTGGAAGTCTGACACACGCCTGGAATTTTCAAAGTATGAAAATAATGCATTTTCATCCAAAATTCGACTTTCCGCCCGTGCCCCGCAAACTTTACCCACAGTTAGGTCACTGTCCTGGGGTACCTCACAACATATTGACGCCCCCCTGTGGTGGAAGTAGGGGAAATGTGACATTTTTCACAAAATCGAGATTTTCTCAAAATATTTCTAAGTCCCAAGGACACTTTCATGAAATCTTCCCCAGGCTCCTGGAAGCGTCCCCGGTACGCCTCTGGCGGCTGCCCCCGCCTGGAAGTCCGACACACGCCTGAAATTTTCAAAGTATGAAAATACGCATTTTCATCCAAAAATTCAACTTTCCCCCCGTGCACCGCAAACTTCACCCGCATTTAGGTCACTGCCCTGGGGTGCTTTACAACATATTGACGCCCCCCTGTGGTGGAAGTAGGGGAAATGTGACATTTTTTCACAAAATCGAGATTTTCTCAAAATATTTCTAAGTCCCAAGGACACTTTCAGAAAATCTTCCCCAGGCTCCTGGAAGCGTCCCCGGTACGCCTCTGGCGGCTGCCCCCGCCTGGAAGTCCGACACACGCCTGAAATTTTCAAAGTATGAAAATACGCATTTTCATCCAAAAATTCAACTTTCCCCCCGTGCACCGCAAACTTTACCCGCATTTAGGTCACTGCCCTTGGGTGCTTTACAACATATTGACGCCCCCCCTGTGGTGGTAGTAGGGGAAATGTGACATTTTTCACAAAATCGAGATTTTCTAAAAATTGCACTAAGTCCCAAGGACTCTTCCAGAAAATCTTCCCCGGGCTCCTGGAAGCGTCCCAGGTACACCTCCGGCGGCTGCCCCCGCCTGGAAGTCTGACACACGCCTGAAATTTTTAAAGTATGAAAATACGCATTTTCATCCAAAAATTCAACTTTCCCCCCGTGCACCGCAAACTTCACCCGCATTTAGGTCACTGCCTTGGGGTGCCTTACAACATATTGACGCCCCCCTGTGGTGGTAGTAGGGGAAATGTGACATTTTTCACAAAATCGAGATTTTCTAAAAAATTGCACTAAGTCCCAAGCACTCTTCCAGAAAATCTCCCCCAGGCTCCTGGAAGCGTCCCCGGTACACCTCCGGCGGCTGCACCCGCCTGGAAGTCTGACACACGCCTGAAAATTTCAAAGTATGAAAATACGCATTTTCATCCAAAAATTCAACTTTCCGCCCGTGCCCCGCAAACTTTACCCACAGTTAGGTCACTGTCCTGGGTTACCTCACAACATATTGACGCCCCCCTGTGGTGGAAGTAGGGGAAATGTGACATTTTTCACAAAATCGAGATTTTCTCAAAATATTTCTAAGTCCCAAGGACACTTTCAGAAAATCTTCCCCAGGCTCCTGGAAGCGTCCTCGGTACGCCTCCAGCGGCTGCCCCCGCCTGGAAGTCTGACACACGCCTGAAATTTTCAAAGTATGAAAATACGCATTTTCATCCAAAAATTCAACTTTCCCCCCGTGCACCGCAAACTTCACCCGCATTTAGGTCACTGCCCTGGGGTGCTTTACAACATATTGACGCCCCCCTGGGGTGGAAGTAGGGGAAATGTGACATTTTTTCACAAAATCGATATTTTCTCAAAATTTTTCTAAGTGTCAAGGACTCTTCCAGAAAATCTTCCCCAGGCTCCTGGAAGCGTCCTCGGTACAGCCCCAGCAGTTTCTCCCACCTGGAAGTCTGACATTTTTTTCAGTGTGAAAACATGGTTTTCCGCTCCAGTGTCATCCGTCCGCCCATGGAACTCTCGCTTTGACCCCACTTTTGGAGATTCTCTCGGGGCACTCGGGGGCGACTATTAAGCCCTCCGCCGACCTCCGCAGGCCGACTATTAAACACGGCTGACATTTTTTTCAGTGTGAAAATATGGTTTTCCGCTCCAGAGTCATCCGTCCGCCCATGGAACTCTCGCTT
>NW_027508008.1:2500-7500 GCF_051348905.1 Ranitomeya variabilis | reverse complement strand
TGCCCCCCTTCTGACGACCGTCGCCCTCAGAGGACAGGAACCCACGTGGGGAGGGTCCGTTCGGGCTCGGGCGACCCAGGAAACGCGTCTCGGACTCGGGACGGACAACCGGCAAAAGTCCCCCTGGAGCCGCGGAAGCCTGGTCTCGGCGCGAGTGCGAACTTCCATGCAAAAGGGGGGTACTCGCCAAACCGCCTACCCGAGTCGAGGAACCACGAAAACAACGGATTTTGGTCGGGGCCGAGAGGTACCTCTCTCTCCTATATCCTGCAGCTGGTGTGCAAAACTGGGTATTTGCATGGTGAGACACCGACCCCCACTTTAAGGGAACAAAGTCAAAAAGTGTCCGACCTCCTGGAGCCGTGCGGCGGATCCGGCGGCCAGAAATTTCCTCATTCCGGTTCTATTTTTTTTTTTTTCGAATTTGCGAAATTTGGAGGCCAGGCGGCGTAGCTGGACCTGGACTAGCTCGAAACACCCTGAACCGGTGAGCGGAATCGATTTCCCAAAGTTCTACGGCTCCCGGAAGCCAAAAACAGCTCGCCGGAAAATTTCAAAGTCCCAAGGACTCTTTCTTGAAAATCAATCCGGGGGCCATGGAAGTGTCCTCGGTACAACCTCAGAGCTTTCCCCCGCCTGGAAGTCTGACAGCGGTCTGACGTTTTTCAAAGTTTTGAGCTCTCTGTTTGTTCTCAAAGTCACAAAATCGCTTTTTTTCAGTTTTCCACCCAGCAGACCCAAACTTCACCCCCACTTAGGTCACTGTCTAGGGGCGCCTTACGACATATTGACGCCCCTTTAGGGTGGAAGTAGGGGAAATGGGTGATTTTTACACAAAATCGGAAATTTCTCAAAATTTTTCTAAGTGTCAAGGACTCTTCCAGAAAATCTCCCCCAGGCTCCTGGAAGCGTCCCCGGTACACCTCTGGCGGCTGCCCCCGCCTGGAAGTCCGACACACGCCTGAAATTTTCAAAGTATGAAAATACGCATTTTCATCCAAAAATTCAACTTTCCCCCCGTGCACCGCAAACTTCACCCCCACTTAGGTCACTGCCTTGGGGTGCCTTACAACATATTGACGCCCCCCTGGGGTGGAAGTAGGGGAAATGTGACATTTTTCACAAAATCGAGATTTTCTCAAAATTTTTCTAAGTGTCAAGGACTCTTCCAGAAAATCTCCCCCAGGCTCCTGGAAGCGTCCCCGGTACACCTCTGGCGGCTGCCCCCGCCTGGAAGTCCGACACACGCCTGAAATTTTCAAAGTATGAAAATACGCATTTTCATCCAAAAATTCAACTTTCCCCCCGTGCACCGCAAACTTCACCCCCACTTAGGTCACTGCCTTGGGGTGCCTTACAACATATTGACGCCCCCCTGGGGTGGAAGTAGGGGAAATGTGACATTTTTCACAAAATCGAGATTTTCTCAAAATTTTTCTAAGTGTCAAGGACTCTTCCAGAAAATCTCCCCCAGGCTCCTGGAAGCGTCCCCGGTACACCTCTGGCGGCTGCCCCCGCCTGGAAGTCCGACACACGCCTGAAATTTTCAAAGTATGAAAATACGCATTTTCATCCAAAAATTCAACTTTCCCCCCGTGCACCGCAAACTTCACCCCCACTTAGGTCACTGCCTTGGGGTGCCTTACAACATATTGACGCCCCCCTGGGGTGGAAGTAGGGGAAATGTGACATTTTTCACAAAATCGAGATTTTCTCAAAATTTTTCTAAGTGTCAAGGACTCTTCCAGAAAATCTCCCCCAGGCTCCTGGAAGCGTCCCCGGTACACCTCTGGCGGCTGCCCCCGCCTGGAAGTCCGACACACGCCTGAAATTTTCAAAGTATGAAAATACGCATTTTCATCCAAAAATTCAACTTTCCCCCCGTGCACCGCAAACTTCACCCCCACTTAGGTCACTGCCTTGGGGTGCCTTACAACATATTGACGCCCCCCTGGGGTGGAAGTAGGGGAAATGTGACATTTTTCACAAAATCGAGATTTTCTCAAAATTTTTCTAAGTGTCAAGGACTCTTCCAGAAATCTCCCCCAGGCTCCTGGAAGCGTCCCCGGTACACCTCTGGCGGCTGCCCCCGCCTGGAAGTCCGACACACGCCTGAAATTTTCAAAGTATGAAAATACGCATTTTCATCCAAAAATTCAACTTTCCCCCCGTGCACCGCAAACTTCACCCCCACTTAGGTCACTGCCTTGGGGTGCCTTACAACATATTGACGCCCCCCTGGGGTGGAAGTAGGGGAAATGTGACATTTTTCACAAAATCGAGATTTTCTCAAAATTTTTCTAAGTGTCAAGGACTCTTCCAGAAAATCTCCCCCAGGCTCCTGGAAGCGTCCCCGGTACACCTCTGGCGGCTGCCCCCGCCTGGAAGTCCGACACACGCCTGAAATTTTCAAAGTATGAAAATACGCATTTTCATCCAAAAATTCAACTTTCCCCCCGTGCACCGCAAACTTCACCCCCACTTAGGTCACTGCCTTGGGGTGCCTTACAACATATTGACGCCCCCCTGGGGTGGAAGTAGGGGAAATGTGACATTTTTTCACAAAATCGAGATTTCTCAAAATATTTCTAAGTCCCAAGGACACTTTCAGAAAATCTTCCCCAGGCTCCTGGAAGCGTCCCCGGTACGCCTCCGGCGGCTGCCCCCGCCTGGAAGTCTGACACACGCCTGAAATTTTCAAAGTATGAAAATACGCATTTTCATCCAAAAATTCGACTTTCCGCCCGTGCACCGCAAAATTCACCCTCATTTAGGTCACTGCCCTGGGGTGCTTTACAACATATTGACGCCCCCCTGGGGTGGAAGTAGGGGAAATGTGACATTTTTCACAAAATCGGAAATTTCTCAAAATTTTTCTAAGTCCCAAGGACACTTTCAGAAAATCTTCCCCAGGCTCCTGGAAGCGTCCTCGGTACGCCTCCGGCGGCTGCCCCCGCCTGGAAGTCTGACACACGCCTGAAATTTTCAAAGTATGAAAATAATGCATTTTCATCCAAAATTCGACTTTCCGCCCGTGCCCCGCAAACTTTACCCACAGTTAGGTCACTGTCCTGGGGTACCTCACAACATATTGACGCCCCCCTGGGGTGGAAGTAGGGGAAATGTGACATTTTTTCACAAAATCGAGATTTTCTCAAAATATTTCTAAGTCCCAAGGACACTTTCAGAAAATCTTCCCCAGGCTCCTGAAGCGTCCTCGGTACGCCTCCAGCGGCTGCCCCCGCCTGGAAGTCTGACACACGCCTGGAATTTTCAAAGTATGAAAATAATGCATTTTCATCCAAAATTCGACTTTCCGCCCGTGCCCCGCAAACTTTACCCACAGTTAGGTCACTGTCCTGGGGTACCTCACAACATATTGACGCCCCCCTGTGGTGGAAGTAGGGGAAATGTGACATTTTTCACAAAATCGAGATTTTCTCAAAATATTTCTAAGTCCCAAGGACACTTTCATGAAATCTTCCCCAGGCTCCTGGAAGCGTCCCCGGTACGCCTCTGGCGGCTGCCCCCGCCTGGAAGTCCGACACACGCCTGAAATTTTCAAAGTATGAAAATACGCATTTTCATCCAAAATTCAACTTTCCCCCCGTGCACCGCAAACTTCACCCGCATTTAGGTCACTGCCCTGGGGTGCTTTACAACATATTGACGCCCCCCTGTGGTGGAAGTAGGGGAAATGTGACATTTTTTCACAAAATCGAGATTTTCTCAAAATATTTCTAAGTCCCAAGGACACTTTCAGAAAATCTTCCCCAGGCTCCTGGAAGCGTCCCCGGTACGCCTCTGGCGGCTGCCCCCGCCTGGAAGTCCGACACACGCCTGAAATTTTCAAAGTATGAAAATACGCATTTTCATCCAAAAATTCAACTTTCCCCCCGTGCACCGCAAACTTTACCCGCATTTAGGTCACTGCCCTTGGGTGCTTTACAACATATTGACGCCCCCCCTGTGGTGGTAGTAGGGGAAATGTGACATTTTTCACAAAATCGAGATTTTCTAAAATTGCACTAAGTCCCAAGGACTCTTCCAGAAAATCTTCCCCGGGCTCCTGGAAGCGTCCCAGGTACACCTCCGGCGGCTGCCCCCGCCTGGAAGTCTGACACACGCCTGAAATTTTTAAAGTATGAAAATACGCATTTTCATCCAAAAATTCAACTTTCCCCCCGTGCACCGCAAACTTCACCCGCATTTAGGTCACTGCCTTGGGGTGCCTTACAACATATTGACGCCCCCCTGTGGTGGTAGTAGGGGAAATGTGACATTTTTCACAAAAATCGAGATTTTCTAAAAAATTGCACTAAGTCCCAAGCACTCTTCCAGAAAATCTCCCCCAGGCTCCTGGAAGCGTCCCCGGTACACCTCCGGCGGCTGCACCCGCCTGGAAGTCTGACACACGCCTGAAAATTTCAAAGTATGAAAATACGCATTTTCATCCAAAAATTCAACTTTCCGCCCGTGCCCCGCAAACTTTACCCACAGTTAGGTCACTGTCCTGGGTTACCTCACAACATATTGACGCCCCCCTGTGGTGGAAGTAGGGGAAATGTGACATTTTTCACAAAATCGAGATTTTCTCAAAATATTTCTAAGTCCCAAGGACACTTTCAGAAAATCTTCCCCAGGCTCCTGGAAGCGTCCTCGGTACGCCTCCAGCGGCTGCCCCCGCCTGGAAGTCTGACACACGCCTGAAATTTTCAAAGTATGAAAATACGCATTTTCATCCAAAAATTCAACTTTCCCCCCGTGCACCGCAAACTTCACCCGCATTTAGGTCACTGCCCTGGGGTGCTTTACAACATATTGACGCCCCCCTGGGGTGGAAGTAGGGGAAATGTGACATTTTTTCACAAAATCGATATTTTCTCAAATTTTTCTAAGTGTCAAGGACTCTTCCAGAAAATCTTCCCAGGCTCCTGGAAGCGTCCTCGGTACAGCCCCAGCAGTTTCTCCCACCTGGAAGTCTGACATTTTTTTCAGTG
>NW_027508007.1:0-34795 GCF_051348905.1 Ranitomeya variabilis | reverse complement strand
CACCCTACAAGCTAAACGCTACAAACTACACGCTACATATTACACTCTACACCCTAGCGTGTAGCGTGTAGGGTGTAGAGTGTAGCGTGTAGCATGTAGCGTGTAGGGTGTAGAGTGTAGAGTGTAGCGTGTAGCGTGTAGGGTGTAGAGTGTAGCGTGTAGGGTGTAGAGTGTAGCATGTAGCGTGTAGGGTGTAGGGTGTAGAGTGTAGAGTGTAGCATGTAGCGTGTAGATTGTAGGGTGTACCGTGTAGGGTGTAGAGTGTAGGGTGTAGCGTGTAGCGTGTAGCTTGTAGGGTGTAGAGTGTAGCGTGTAGCGTGTAGGCTGTAGCGTGTAGGGTGTAGCATGTATCATGTAGGGTGTAGGGTGTAGAGTGTAGCATGTAGCGTGTAGAGTGTAGGGTGTAGCGTGTAGGGTGTAGAGTGTAGCGTGTAGGGTGTAGAGTGTAGCGTGTAGCGTGTAGCGTGTGTAGGGTGTAGGGTGTAGAGTGTAGCGTGTAGCGTGTAGGGTGTAGAGTGTAGGGTGTAGAGTGTAGCGTGTAGGGTGTAGCGTGTAGGGTTTAGGGTGTAGGGTGTAGAGTGTAGGGTGTTGCGTGTAGGGTGTAGAGTGTAGCGTGTAGCGTGTAGGGTGTAGCGTGTAGAGTGTAGCGTGTAGCGTGTAGGGTGGAGGGTGTAGAGTGTAGGGTGTAGCGTGTAGGGTGTAGAGTGTAGCGTGTAGGGTGTAGGGTGTAGAGTGTAGTGTGTAGGGTGTAGCGTGTAGCATGTAGCATGTAGCGGGTAGCAAGTAGAGTGTAGGGTGTAGGGTGTAGCATGTAGAGTGTAGGGTGTAGGGTGTAGCGTGTAGAGTGTAGGGTTTAGAGTGTAGCGTGTAGAGAGTAGGGAGCAGAGTGTAGAGTGTAGCGTGCAGAGTGTAGGGTGTACAGTGTAGGGTGTAGGGTGTAGCGTGTAGCGTGTAGAGTGTAGGGAGTAGGGTGTAGGGTGTAGCGTGTAGGGTGTAGAGTGTAGCGTGTAGCGTGTAGCGTGTAGGGTGTAGCGTGTAGGGTGTAGCGTGTATCATGTACCGTGTAGCGTGTAGCATGTAGAGTAGGGTGTAGGGTGTAGAGTGTAGCGTGTAGGGTGTAGGGTGTAGAGTGTAGGGTGTAGCATGTAGGGTGTAGGGTGTAGGGTGTAGCGTGTAGGGTGTAGAGTGTAGCGTGTAGGGTGTACGGTGTAGAGTGTAGGGTATAAGCTGTAGCGTTTAGCGTGTAGAGTGTAGCGTGTAGCGTGTAGCGTGTAGGGTGTAGAGTGTAGGGTGTAGAGTGTAGCGTGTAGCGTGTAGCGTGTAGGGTGTAGGGTGAAGCGTGTAGGGTGTAGCATGTAGCGTGTAGCGTGTAGCATGTAGAGTAGGGTGTAGGGTGTAGGGTGTAGAGTGTAGTGTGTAGAGTGTGGAGTGTAGCGTGTAGAGTGTAAAGTGTAGCGTGTAGGGTGTAGCGTGTAGTGTGTAGCGTGTAGCGCGTAGCGTGTACAGTGTAGGGTATAGAGTGTAGCGTGTAGAGAGTAGGGAGCAGAGTGTAGAGTGTAGCGTGTAGGGTGTAGGGTGTACAGTGTAGGGTGTAGGGTGTAGCGTGTAGCGTGTAGAGTGTAGGGAGAAGGGTGTAGGATGTAGCGTGTAGGGTGTGGAGTGTAGCGTGTAGCGTGTAGGGTGTAGCGTGTAGCGAGTAGGGTGTAGCGTGTATCATGTACCGTGTAGCGTGTAGCATGTAGAGTAGGGTGTAGGGTGTAGAGTGTAGCGTGTAGCGTGTAGTGTGTAGCGTGTAGAGTGTAAAGTGTAGCGTGTAGTGTGTAGTGTGTAGCGTGTAGCGCGTAGCGTGTAGAGTGTAGGGTATAGAGTGTAGCGTGTAGAGAGTAGGGAGTAGAGTGTAGAGTGTAGCGTGTAGGGTGTAGAGTGTAGCGAGTAGCGTGTAGTGTGTAGGGTGTAGGGTGTAGAGTGTAGGGTGTAGCGTGTAGGGTGTAGAGTGTAGCGTGTAGGGTGCAGCGTGTAGCGTGCAGGTGTAGAGTGTAGCGTATAGCGTGTAGGGTGTAGGGTGTAGAGTGTAGGGTGTAGCGTGTAGAGTGTAGCGTGTAGCGTGTAGGGTGTAGGGTGTACAGTGTAGGGTGTAGGGTGTAGCGTGTAGAGTGTAGTGTGTGGCGTGCAGGGCGTAGGGTGTAGCGTGTAGGGTGTAGGGTGTAGAGTGTAGGGTGTAGCATGTAGGGTGTAGGGTGTAGGGTGTAGCGTGTAGGGTGTAGAGTGTAGCATGTAGGGTGTACGGTGTAGAGTGTAGGGTATAAGCTGTAGCGTTTAGCGTGTAGAGTGTAGCGTGTAGCGTGTAGGGTGTAGGGTGTAGAGTGTAGCGTGTAGGGTGTAGAGTGTAGAGTGTAGAGAGTAGGGTGTAGGGTGTAGAGTGTAGGGTGTAGGGTGTAGAGTGTAACGTGTAGTGTGTAGGGTGTAGCGTGTAGGGTGTAGAGTGTAGGGTGTAGCGTGTAGGGTGTAGCGTGTAGCGTGTAGCGTGTAGGGTGTAGGGTGTAGAGTGTAGGGTGTAGCGTGTAGGGTGTAGCGTGTAGCGTGTAGCGTGTAGCGTGTAGGTTGTAGGGTGTAGAGTGTAGGGTGTAGCGTGTAGGGCGTAGCGTGTAGCGTGTAGCGTGTAGAGTGTAGCGTCTAGCGTGTAGCGTATAGTGTGTAGCGTGTAGCGTGTAGATTGTAGCGTGTAGGGTGTAGGGTGTAGGGTGTACCGTGTAGGGTGTAGCGTGTAGCGTGTAGCGTGTAGAGTGTAGCATGTAGGGTGTAGCAAGTAGCGTGTATTGTGTAGGGTGTAGAGTGTAGCATGTAGCGTGTAGAGTGTAGGGTGTAGCGTGTAGGGTGTAGAGTGTAGCGTGTAGAGTGTAGAGTGTAGCGTGTAGCGTGTAGGGTGTCACTTTTTCCTCTGATGAAGACGCTTGAGTAGCGTCGATACGCGTGGGGTAAAGGGCTTCCTTTGTTTTTTTCCCGAGGGACAGGACTTGGGTAACTTATCTTTACAACTGCTATGGAATTACACCTATTTACTTCATGCATGGCCTGGCATTTTTCCAAGCCTTAGGACACTGGATCCTGATTCTTTGTATTTCCACAAGGCGTCTGTATGCATACATTTATCCAAATAACTAGGATTTTGTAGTACTGCAGCACATCTATTTCCCTGATTACCTTTCTATAGGGGTCTGCTTTCATTTGCTTACCAACTGTGCGCACGCATGCTGTGTTGAACAAAATAGGATCCATGATGTATTTCTTCCAGATACTAGGCTGCAGTATATGTTTCCTGTCATACTACTCAGGGGGTCACAGTTGGCAGTAAACAATAGGCTTCTTATATGTAGATTTGACTAAGATTGGTGTACCCGCATACCTAGCAATTTTTTCTCTCTGGTTATTTCTCCTGTCTCACATATGCTGTAAAGTATTAGCTTCCTTCATTCCCTCGGGTAAAATTACTTATGGCCTATTCAGCCATACTAGTGTTTTAAATGTTTTTAAATGTATGTTTTGCCTGGTTCTGTTTGTGGATTACTATTTTTGTACAATAAAATTGACTATTTAACGTGGATCCCATTGGTTTGCATATCCTTTTCTTTTTGTGTTTAGTGTGTAGTGTGTAGCTTAACCCTACACGCTACACGCTACACGCTACACTCTACACCCTACACGCTACACCCTACACTCTACACCGTACACTCTACACGCTACACGCTACACTCTACACCCTACACCCTACACGCTACACGCTACACTCTACACCCTACACGCTACACGCTACACTCTACACTCTACACGCTACACGCTACACTCTACACCCTACACTCTACACGCTACACGCTACACGCTACACCCTACACTCTACACGCTACACGCTACACTCTACACGCTACACGCTACATGCTACACTCTACACTCTACACCCTACACCCTACACGCTACACGCTATACTCTACACCCTACACGCTACACTCTACACGCTACACGCTACACTCTACACTATACACGCTACACTCTACACCCTGCACGCAACACGCTACACTCTACACCCTACACGCTACACTCTACACGCTACACGCTACACTCTACACTATACACGCTACACTCTACACCCTACACGCAACACGCTACACTCTACACCCTACACGCTACACTCTGCACGCTACACGCTACACCCTACACGCTATGCTCTGCACGCTACACGCTACACTACACCATACACGCTACACCCTACACTCTACACCCTACACCCTACACGCTATACCCGACACCCTACACCCTACATGCTTCACCCTACACGCTACACTCTACACTCTACACCCTACACCCTACACGCTACATGCTACACCCTACACGCTACACTCTACACCCTACACTCTACACGCTACACCCTACAGCCTACACCCTACACGCTACACGCTACACTCTACACCCTACACGCTACACCCTACACCCTACACCCTACACGCTACACGCTACACGCTACACTCTACACCCTACACGCTACACCCTACACTCTACACCCTACACGCTACACCCTACACTCTATATGCTACACGCTACACGCTACACTCTACACGCTACACTCTACACGCTACACGCTACACGCTACACTCTACACCCTACACGCAACACGCTACACTCTACACCCTACACGCTACACTCTACACCCTACACGCTACACCCTACACCCTGCACGCTACACTCTGCACGCTACGCGCTACACTCTACACCATACACGCTACACCCTACACTCTACACCCTACACCCTACACGCTATACCCGACACCCTACACCCTACATGCTGCACCCTACACGCTACACTCTACACCCTACACCCTACACGCTACATGCTACAACCTACACGCTACACTCTACACCCTACACCCTACACGCTACATGCTACAACCTACACGCTACACTCTACACCCTACACTCTACACGCTACACACTACACGCTACACCCTACACGCTACACGCTACACCCTACACGCTACACGTTACACTCCACACCCTACACCCTACACGCTACACGCTACACCCTACACGCTACACGTTACACTCTACACCCTACACCCTACACTCTACACCCTACACTCTACACGCTACACTCTACACCCTACACTCTACACTCTACACCCTACACCCTACACGCTACACGCTACACTCTACACCCTACACCCTACACGCTACACGCTACACCCTACACCCTACACGCTACAATCTACACCCTACACCCTACACGCTACACGCTACACCCTACACTCTACACCCTACACCCTACACGCTACACACTATACTCTACACCCTACACGCTACACCCTACACGCAACACGCTACACTCTACACCCTACACGCTACACTCTGCACGCTACACGCTACACCCTACACGCTACACTCTACACGCTACACTCTACACCATACACGCTACACCCTACACTCTACACCCTACACCCTACACGCTATACCCGACACCCTACACCCTGCATGCTTCACACTACACGCTACACTCTACACTATACACCCTACACCCTACACGCTACATGCTACACCCTACATGCTACACTCTACACCCTACACTCTACACCCTACACCCTACACGCTACACGCTACACGCTACACCCTACACCCTACACCCTACACGCTACAATCTACACGCTACACCCTATACGCTAGACGCTACACTCTACACTCTACACCCTACACCCTACACGCTACATGCTACAACCTACACGCTACACTCTACACCCTACACTCTACACGCTACACACTACACGCTACACCCTACACGCTACACCCAACACGCTACACGTTACACTCTACACCCTACACCCTACACGCTACATGCTACACCCTACACGCTACACGTTACACTCTACACCCTACACGCTACACTCTACACCCTGCACCCTTCACGCTACACGCTACACCCTACATGCTACACGCTACACAATACACGCTACACGTTACACTCTACACCCTACACTCTACACCCTACACTCTACACGCTACACTCTACACACTACACTCTACACTCTACACCCTACACCCTACACGCTACACGCTACACTCTACACCCTACACCCTACATGCTACACGCTACACCCTACACCCTACACGCTACAATCTACACCCTACACGCTACACGCTACACCCTACACTCTACACCCTACACCCTACACGCTACACACTATACTCTACACCCTACACGCTACACCCTACACGCAACACGCTACACTCTACACCCTACACGCTACACTCTGCACGCTACACGCTACACCCTACACGCTACACTCTACACGCTACACTCTACACCATACACGCTACACCCTACACTCTACACCCTACACCCTACACGCTATACCCGACACCCTGCATGCTTCACACTACACGCTACACTCTACACTATACACCCTACACCCTACACGCTACATGCTACACCCTACATGCTACACTCTTTACCCTACACCCTACACACTACACGTTACACTCTACACCCTACACTCTGCACTCTACACCCTACACCCTACACGCTACATGCTACAATCTACACCCTACACGCTAGACGCTACACCCTACACCCTACACGCTACAATCTACACGCTACACGCTACACCCTATACGCTAGACGCTACACTCTACACGCTACACAATACACGCTACACCCTACACACTACACCCTACACTCTACACCCTACACCCTACACGCTACACGCTACACGCTACACCCTACACGCTACACCCTACACTCTACACCCTACACCCTACACGCTACACGCTACACCCTACACGCTACACGTTACACTCTACACCCTACACCCTACACTCTACACCCTACACCCTACTCTCTACACGCTATATTCTACACCCTACACGCTAAACTCTACACCCTACACGCTACACGCTACACTCTACACCCTAGACGCTACACTCTATACCCTACACTCTACACGCTACACCCTACACCCTACACTCTACATGCTACACCCTACACCCTACACCCTACACTCTACATGCTACACGCTACACGCTACATGCTACACGCTACACCCTACACGCTACACGCTACACACTACACGCTACACCCTACACCCTACACGCTACACGCTACACTCTACACCCTATACGCTACACCCTACACCCTACACCCTACACGCTACACGCTACACTCTACACCCTACACGCTACACGCTACACTCTACACGCTACACGCTACACTCTACACCCTACACTCTACACGCTACACGCTACACGCTACACGCTACACTCTACACGCTACACGCTACACTCTACACCCTACACTCTACACGCTACACGCTACACGCTACACCCTACACTCTACACGCTACACGCTACACGCTACACGCTACACTCTACACCCTACACCCTACACGCTACACGCTACACTCTACACCCTACACGCTACACGCTACACGCTACACTCTACACCCTACACTCTACACGCTACACGCTACACTCTACACCCTACACCCTACACGCTACACGCTACACTCTACACCCTACACGCTACACGCTACACTCTACACGCTACACGCTACACTCTACACCCTACACTCTACACGCTACACGCTACACCCTACACTCTACACGCTACACGCTACACTCTACACGCTACACGCTACATGCTACACTCTACACTCTACACCCTACACCCTACACGCTACACGCTATACTCTACACCCTACACGCTACACTCTACACGCTACACGCTACACTCTACACTATACACGCTACACTCTACACCCTACACGCAACACGCTACACTCTACACCCTACACGCTACACTCTACACGCTACACGCTACACGCTACACTCTACACCCTACACTCTACACGCTACACGCTACACGCTACACCCTACACTCTACACGCTACACTCTACACGCTACACGCTACACTCTACACCCTACACCCTACACGCTACACGCTACACTCTACACCCTACACGCTACACGCTACACTCTACACGCTACACGCTACACTCTACACCCTACACTCTACACGCTACACGCTACACGCTACACCCTACACTCTACACGCTACACGCTACACTCTACACGCTACACGCTACATGCTACACTCTACACCCTACACCCTACACGCTACACGCTATACTCTACACCCTACACGCTACACTCTACACGCTACACGCTACACTCTACACTATACACGCTACACTCTACACCCTACACGCAACACGCTACACTCTACACCCTACACGCTACACTCTACACGCTACACGCTACACTCTACACTATACACGCTACACTCTACACCCTACACGCAACACGCTACACTCTACACCCTACACGCTACACTCTGCACGCTACACGCTACACCCTACACGCTATGCTCTGCACGCTACACGCTACACTACACCATACACGCTACACCCTACACTCTACACCCTACACCCTACACGCTATACCCGACACCCTACACCCTACATGCTTCACCCTACACGCTACACTCTACACTCTACACCCTACACCCTACACGCTACATGCTACACCCTACACGCTACACTCTACACCCTACACTCTACACGCTACACCCTACAGCCTACACCCTACACGCTACACGCTACACTCTACACCCTACACGCTACACCCTACACCCTACACCCTACACGCTACACGCTACACGCTACACTCTACACCCTACACGCTACACCCTACACTCTACACCCTACACGCTACACCCTACACTCTACATGCTACACGCTACACGCTACACTCTACACGCTACACTCTACACGCTACACGCTACACGCTACACTCTACACCCTACACGCAACACGCTACACTCTACACCCTACACGCTACACTCTACACCCTACACGCTACACCCTACACCCTGCACGCTACACTCTGCACGCTACGCGCTACACTCTACACCATACACGCTACACGTTACACTCTACACCCTACACCCTACACGCTACATGCTACACCCTACACGCTACACGTTACACTCTACACCCTACACGCTACACTCTACACCCTGCACCCTTCACGCTACACGCTACACCCTACATGCTACACGCTACACAATACACGCTACACGTTACACTCTACACCCTACACTCTACACCCTACACTCTACACGCTACACTCTACACCCTACACTCTACACTCTACACCCTACACCCTACACGCTACACGCTACACTCTACACCCTACACCCTACACGCTACACGCTACACCCTACACCCTACACGCTACAATCTACACCCTACACCCTACACGCTACACGCTACACCCTACACTCTACACCCTACACCCTACACGCTACACACTATACTCTACACCCTACACGCTACACCCTACACGCAACACGCTACACTCTACACCCTACATGCTACACTCTGCACGCTACACGCTACACCCTACACCCTACACGCTACACTCTACACGCTACACTCTACACCATACACGCTACACCCTACACTCTACACCCTACACCCTACACGCTATACCCGACACCCTGCATGCTTCACACTACACGCTACACTCTACACTATACACCCTACACCCTACACGCTACATGCTACACCCTACATGCTACACTCTTTACCCTACACCCTACACGCTACACACTACACGCTACACGCTACACCCTACACACTACACGTTACACTCTACACCCTACACTCTGCACTCTACACCCTACACCCTACACGCTACACGCTACAATCTACACCCTACACGCTAGACGCTACACCCTACACCCTACACGCTACAATCTACACGCTACACGCTACACCCTATACGCTAGACGCTACACTCTACACGCTACACAATACACGCTACACCCTACACACTACACCCTACACTCTACACCCTACACCCTACACGCTACA
This sequence comes from Ranitomeya variabilis, assembly GCF_051348905.1. Taxonomy (NCBI): domain Eukaryota; kingdom Metazoa; phylum Chordata; class Amphibia; order Anura; family Dendrobatidae; genus Ranitomeya; species Ranitomeya variabilis. The sequence goes on along the minus strand of NW_027508007.1, from coordinate 24,883 downwards.
CGCTACACGCTGCACCCTACACGCTACACCCTACACTCTACACCCTACACCCTACACGCTACACGCTACACCCTACACGCTACACGTTACACTCTACACCCTACACCCTACACTCTACACCCTACACCCTACTCTCTACACGCTATATTCTACACCCTACACGCTAAACTCTACACCCTACACGCTACACGCTACACTCTACACCCTAGACGCTACACTCTATACCCTACACTCTACACGCTACACCCTACACCCTACACTCTACATGCTACACCCTACACCCTACACTCTACATGCGTGTAGAGTGTAGCGTGTAGCATGTAGCGTGTAGGGTGTAGAGTGTAGAGTGTAGCGTGTAGCGTGTAGCGTGTAGGGTGTAGAGTGTAGCGTGTAGGGTGTAGAGTGTAGCATGTAGCGTGTAGGGTGTAGGGTGTAGAGTGTAGAGTGTAGCATGTAGCGTGTAGATTGTAGGGTGTACCGTGTAGGGTGTAGAGTGTAGCATGTAGGGTGTAGGGTGTAGAGTGTAGGGTGTAGCGTGTAGCGTGTAGCTTGTAGGGTGTAGAGTGTAGCGTGTAGCGTGTAGGCTGTAGCGTGTAGGGTGTAGCATGTATCATGTAGGGTGTAGGGTGTAGAGTGTAGCATGTAGCGTGTAGAGTGTAGGGTGTAGCGTGTAGGGTGTAGAGTGTAGCGTGTAGGGTGTAGAGTGTAGCGTGTAGCGTGTAGCGTGTGTAGGGTGTAGGGTGTAGAGTGTAGCGTGTAGCGTGTAGGGTGTAGAGTGTAGGGTGTAGGGTGTAGAGTGTAGCGTGTAGGGTGTAGCGTGTAGGGTTTAGGGTGTAGGGTGTAGAGTGTAGGGTGTTGCGTGTAGGGTGTAGAGTGTAGCGTGTAGCGTGTAGGGTGTAGCGTGTAGAGTGTAGCGTGTAGCGTGTAGGGTGGAGGGTGTAGAGTGTAGGGTGTAGCGTGTAGGGTGTAGAGTGTACAGTGTAGAGTGTAGCGTGTAGGGTGAAGCATGTAGGGTGTAGGGTGTCGGGTATAGCGTGTAGGGTGTAGGGTGTAGAGTGTAGGGTGTAGCGTGTATGGTGTAGAGTGTAGCGTGTAGCGTGTAGAGTGTAGCGGGTAGGGTGTAGAGTGTAGCGAGTAGCGTGTAGGGTGTAGGGTGTAGAGTGTCGGGTGTAGCGTGTAGGGTGTAGAATGTAGCGTGTAGGGTGTAGGGTGTAGCGTGTAGGGTGTAGAGTGTAGCGTGTAGGGTGTAGCGTGTAGCGTGTAGAGTGTAGCGTGTAGGGTGTAGAGTGTAGCGTGTAGGGTGTAGCGTGTAGCGTGTAGCATGTAGAGTGTAGCGTGTAGGGTGTAGAGTGTAGCGTGTAGGGTGTAGCGTGTAGCGTGTAGCGTGCAGGGTGTAGAGTGTAGCGTATAGCGTGTAGGGTGTAGAGTGTAGGGTGTAGCATGTAGCGTGTAGAGTGTAGCGTGTAGGGTGTAGGGTGCAGCGTGTAGCGTTTACCGTGTAGCGTATAGAGTGCAGCGTGTAGGGTGTAGAGTGTAACATGTAGCGTGTAGGGTGTAGGGCGTAGCTTGTAGCGTGTACCGTGTAGCGTGTAGAGTGTAGTGTGTAGGGTGTAGAGTGTAGCGTGTAGGGTGTAGAGTGTAGCGTGTATCGTGTAGCGTGTAGAGTGTAGCGTGTAGGGTGTAGCGTGTAGAGTGTAGTGTGTGGCGTGCAGGGCATAGGGTGTAGCGTGTAGCGTGTAGGGTGTAGGGTGTAGAGTGTAGGGTGTAGCATGTAGGGTGTAGGGTGTAGGGTGTAGCGTGTAGCGTGTAGAGTGTAGCGTGTAGGGTGTACGGTGTAGAGAGTATGGTATAAGCTGTAGCGTTTAGCGTGTAGAGTGTAGCGTGTAGCATGTAGCGTGTAGCGTGTAGGGTGTAGAGTGTAGGGTGTGGAGTGTAGCGTGTAGGGTGTAGGGTGTAGCGTGTAGGGTGTAGCATGTAGCGTGTAGCATGTAGAGTAGGGTGTAGGGTGTAGAGTGTAGTGTGTAGAGTGTAGAGTGTAGCGTGTAGAGTGTAAAGTGTAGCGTGTAGGGTGTAGCGTATAGTGTGTAGCGTGTAGCGTGTAGGGTGTAGGGTATAGAGTGTAGCGTGTAGAGAGTAGGGAGCAGAGTGTAGAGTGTAGCGTGCAGGGTGTAGGGTGTACAGTGTAGGGTGTAGGGTGTAGCGTGTAGCGTGTAGAGTGTAGGGAGTAGGGTGTAGGGTGTAGCGTGTAGGGTGTAGAGTGTAGCGTGTAGTGAGTAGCGTGTAGGGTGTAGCGTGTAGGGTGTAGCGTGTATCATGTACCGTGTAGCGTGTAGCATGTAGAGTACGGTGTAGGGTGTAGAGTGTAGCGTGTAGGGTGTAGGGTGTAGAGTGTAGGGTGTAGCATGTAGGGTGTAGGGTGTAGGGTGTAGCGTGTAGGGTGTAGAGTGTAGCGTGTAGGGTGTACGGTGTAGAGTGTAGGGTATAAGCTGTAGCGTTTAGCGTGTAGAGTGTAGCGTGTAGCGTGTAGCGTGTAGGGTGTAGAGTGTAGGGTGTAGAGTGTAGCGTGTAGCGTGTAGGGTGTAGGGTGTAGAGTGTAGGGTGTAGCGTGTAGGGTGTAGCGTGTAGCGTGTAGCGTGTAGAGTGTAGCGTCTAGCGTGTAGCGTATAGTGTGTAGCGTGTAGCGTGTAGATTGTACTGTGTAGGGTGTAGGGTGTAGGGTGTACCGTGTAGGGTGTAGCGTGTAGCGTGTAGCGTGTAGAGTGTAGCATGTAGGGTGTAGCAAGTAGCGTCTATTGTGTAGGGTGTAGAGTGTAGCATGTAGCGTGTAGAGTGTAGGGTGTAGCGTGTAGGGTGTAGAGTGTAGCGTGTAGAGTGTAGAGTGTAGCGTGTAGCGTGTAGGGTGTCACTTTTTCCTCTGATGAAGACGCTTGAGTAGCGTCGATACGCGTGGGGTAAAGGGCTTCCTTTGTTTTTTTCCCGAGGGACAGGACTTGGGTAACTTATCTTTACAACTGCTATGGAATTACACCTATTTACTTCATGCATGGCCTGGCATTTTTCCAAGCCTTAGGACACTGGATCCTGATTCTTTGTATTTCCACAAGGCGTCTGTATGCATACATTTATCCAAATAACTAGGATTTTGTAGTACTGCAGCACATCTATTTCCCTGATTACCTTTCTATAGGGGTCTGCTTTCATTTGCTTACCAACTGTGCGCACGCATGCTGTGTTGAACAAAATAGGATCCATGATGTATTTCTTCCAGATACTAGGCTGCAGTATATGTTTCCTGTCATAGTACTCAGGGGGTCACAGTTGGCAGTAAACAATAGGCTTCTTATATGTAGATTTGACTAAGATTGGTGTACCCGCATACCTAGCAATTTTTTCTCTCTGGTTATTTCTCCTGTCTCACATATGCTGTAAAGTATTAGCTTCCTTCATTCCCTCGGGTAAAATTACTTATGGCCTATTCAGCCATACTAGTGTTTTAAATGTTTTTAAATGTATGTTTTGCCTGGTTCTGTTTGTGGATTACTATTTTTGTACAATAAAATTGACTATTTAACGTGGATCCCATTGGTTTGCATATCCTTTTCTTTTTGTGTTTAGTGTGTAGTGTGTAGCTTAACCCTACATGCTACACGCTACACGCTACACTCTACACCCTACACGCTACACCCTACACTCTACACCGTACACTCTACACGCTACACGCTACACTCTACACCCTACACCCTACACGCTACACGCTACACTCTACACCCTACACGCTACACGCTACACTCTACACTCTACACGCTACACGCTACACTCTACACCCTACACTCTACACGCTACACGCTACACGCTACACCCTACACTCTACACGCTACACGCTACACTCTACACGCTACACGCTACATGCTACACTCTACACTCTACACCCTACACCCTACACGCTACACGCTATACTCTACACCCTACACGCTACACTCTACACGCTACACGCTACACTCTACACTATACACGCTGCACGCTACACTCTACACCCTACACGCAACACGCTACACTCTACACCCTACACGCTACACTCTGCACGCTACACGCTACACCCTACACGCTATGCTCTGCACGCTACACGCTACACTACACCATACACGCTACACCCTACACTCTACACCCTACACCCTACACGCTATACCCGACACCCTGCACCCTACATGCTTCACCCTACACGCTACACTCTACACTCTACACCCTACACCCTACACGCTACATGCTACACCCTACACGCTACACTCTACACCCTACACTCTACACGCTACACACTACACGCTACACGCTACACCCTACACGCTACACGCTACACCCTACACGCTACACGTTACACTCTACACCCTACACCCTACACGCTGCACCCTACACGCTACACGTTACACTCTACACCCTACACGCTACACTCTACACCCTGCACCCTACATGCTACAATCTACACCCTACACCCTACACGCTACACGCTACACGCTACACCCTTCACCCTACACTCTACACCCTACACCCTACACGCTACACGCTACACCCTACATGCTACACGTTACACTCTACACCCTACACCCTACTCTCTACATGCTATACTCTACACCCTACACGCTACACGCTACACCCTACACGCTAAACGCTACAGCTTATACCCTACACTCTACACCGTACACCCTACACGCTACACTCTACACCCTACATGCTACACGCTACACCCTACACGCTACACGCTACACTCTACACACTACACGCTACACCCTACAGCCTACACCCTACACGCTACACGCTACACTCTACACCCTTCACCCTACACTCTACACCCTACACCCTACACGCTACACGCTACACCCTACATGCTACACGTTACACTCTACACCCTACACCCTACTCTCTACATGCTATACTCTACACCCTACACGCTACACGCTACACCCTACACGCTAAACGCTACAGCTTATACCCTACACTCTACACCGTACACCCTACACTCTACACCCTACATGCTACACCCTACACCCTACACCCTACATGCTACACCCTACACTCTACACGCTACACCCTACACGCTAAACGCTACAGCTTATACACTACACTCTACACCGTACACCCTACACGCTACACTCTACACCCTACATGCTACACCCTACACCCTACACCCTACATGCTACACCCTACACTCTACACCCTACACCCTACACACTACACGCTACACCCTACACCCTACACGCTACACTCTACACGCTACACGCTACACTCTACACCCTACACGCAAGACCCTACACCCTACACCCTACAAACTACACGCTACACCCTACACCCTACACCCGACACGCTACACCCTACTCGCTACACTCTACACGCTACACTCTACACCCTACACGCTACACTCTACACCCTACACTCTACACGCTACATGCTACACTCTACATTCTACACAATACACTCTACACGCTACACTCTACACCCTACACGCTACACTCTACACTCTACACCCTACTCTCTACACGCTACACGCTACATTCTATACCCTACACTCTACACGCTACACCCTACACCCTACACTCTACATGCTACACCCTACACCCTACACCCTACACTCTACATGCTACACGCTACACGATACATGCTACACGCTACACCCTACACGCTACACGCTACACTCTACACACTACACGCTACACCCTACAGCCTACACCCTACACGCTACACGCTACACTCTACACCCTACACGCTACACCCTACACCCTACACCCTACACGCTACACGCTACACGCTACACTCTACACCCTACACGCTACACCCTACACTCTACACCCTACACGCTACACCCTACACTCTACACGCTACACGCTACACGCTACACTCTACACGCTACACTCTACACGCTACACGCTACACTCTACACCCTACACGCAACACGCTACACTCTACACCCTACACGCTACACTCTACACCCTACACGCTACACCCTACACCCTGCACGCTACACTCTGCACGCTACGCGCTACACTCTACACCATACACGCTACACCCTACACTCTACACCCTACACCCTACACGCTATACCCGACACCCTACACCCTACATGCTGCACCCTACACGCTACACTCTACACTCTACACCCTACACCCTACACGCTACATGCTACAACCTACACGCTACACTCTACACCCTACACCCTACACGCTACATGCTACAACCTACACGCTACACTCTACACCCTACACTCTACACGCTACACACTACACGCTACACCCTACACGCTACACGCTACACCCTACACGCTACACGTTACACTCCACACCCTACACCCTACACGCTACACGCTACACCCTACACGCTACACGTTACACTCTACACCCTACACCCTACACTCTACACTCTACACTCTACACCCTACACTCTACACTCTACACCCTACACCCTACACGCTACACGCTACACTCTACACCCTACACCCTACACGCTACACGCTACACCCTACACCCTACACGCTACAATCTACACCCTACACCCTACACGCTACACGCTACACCCTACACTCTACACCCTACACCCTACACGCTACACACTATACTCTACACCCTACACGCTACACCCTACACGCAACACGCTACACTCTACACCCTACACGCTTACACTCTGCACGCTACACGCTACACCCTACACGCTACACTCTACACGCTACACTCTACACCATACACGCTACACCCTACACTCTTCACCCTACACCCTACACGCTATACCCGACACCCTACACCCTGCATGCTTCACACTACACGCTACACTCTACACTATACACCCTACACCCTACACGCTACATGTTACACCCTACATGCTACACTCTACACCCTACACTCTACACCCTACACCCTACACGCTACACGCTACACGCTACACCCTACACCCTACACCCTACACCCTACACGCTACAATCTACACGCTACACCCTATACGCTAGACGCTACACTCTACACTCTACACCCTACACCCTACACGCTACATGCTACAACCTACACGCTACACTCTACACCCTACACTCTACACGCTACACACTACACGCTACACCCTACACGCTACACCCTACACGCTACACGTTACACTCTACACCCTACACCCTACACGCTACATGCTACACCCTACACGCTACACGTTACACTCTACACCCTACACGCTACACTCTACACCCTGCACCCTTCACGCTACACGCTACACCCTACATGCTACACGCTACACAATACACGCTACACGTTACACTCTACACCCTACACTCTACACCCTACACTCTACACGCTACACTCTACACACTACACTCTACACTCTACACCCTACACCCTACACGCTACACGCTACACTCTACACCCTACACCCTACACGCTACACGCTACACCCTACACCCTACACGCTACAATCTACACCCTACACGCTACACGCTACACCCTACACTCTACACCCTACACCCTACACGCTACACACTATACTCTACACCCTACACGCTACACCCTACACGCAACACGCTACACTCTACACCCTACACGCTACACTCTGCACGCTACACGCTACACCCTACACGCTACACTCTACACGCTACACTCTACACCATACACGCTACACCCTACACTCTACACCCTACACCCTACACGCTATACCCGACACCCTGCATGCTTCACACTACACGCTACACTCTACACTATACACCCTACACCCTACACGCTACATGCTACACCCTACATGCTACACTCTTTACCCTACACCCTACACACTACACGTTACACTCTACACCCTACACTCTGCACTCTACACCCTACACCCTACACGCTACATGCTACAATCTACACCCTACACGCTAGACGCTACACCCTACACCCTACACGCTACAATCTACACGCTACACGCTACACCCTATACGCTAGACGCTACACTCTACACGCTACACAATACACGCTACACCCTACACACTACACCCTACACTCTACACCCTACACCCTACACGCTACACGCTACACGCTACACCCTACACGCTACACCCTACACTCTACACCCTACACCCTACACGCTACACGCTACACCCTACACGCTACACGTTACACTCTACACCCTACACCCTACACTCTACACCCTACACCCTACTCTCTACACGCTATATTCTACACCCTACACGCTAAACTCTACACCCTACACGCTACACGCTACACTCTACACCCTAGACGCTACACTCTATACCCTACACTCTACACGCTACACCCTACACCCTACACTCTACATGCTACACCCTACACCCTACACCCTACACTCTACATGCTACACGCTACACGCTACATGCTACACGCTACACCCTACACGCTACACGCTACACACTACACGCTACACCCTACACCCTACACGCTACACGCTACACTCTACACCCTATACGCTACACCCTACACCCTACACCCTACACGCTACACGCTAAACTCTACACCCTACACGCTACACCCTACACTCTACACCCTACACGCTACACCCTACACTCTACACCCTACACGCTACACGCTACACCCTACACGCTACACTCTACACCCTACACGCTACACCCTACACTCTACACCCTACACCCTACACGCTACACGCTACACTCTACACCCTACACGCTACACCCTACACTCCACACCCTACACCCTACATGCTACACGCTACACCCTACACGCTACACATTACACTCTAAACCCTACACTCTACATCCTACACCCTACACTCTACACCCTACACGCTACATTCTACACTCTACACCCTACATGCTACACGCTACACGCTACACTCTACACCCCACACGCTACACGCTACACCCTACAAGCTAAACGCTACAAACTACACGCTACATATTACACTCTACACCCTAGCGTGTAGCGTGTAGGGTGTAGAGTGTAGCGTGTAGCATGTAGCGTGTAGGGTGTAGAGTGTAGAGTGTAGCGTGTAGCGTGTAGGGTGTAGAGTGTAGCGTGTAGGGTGTAGAGTGTAGCATGTAGCGTGTAGGGTGTAGGGTGTAGAGTGTAGAGTGTAGCATGTAGCGTGTAGATTGTAGGGTGTACCGTGTAGGGTGTAGAGTGTAGCATGTAGGGTGTAGGGTGTAGAGTGTAGGGTGTAGCGTGTAGCGTGTAGCTTGTAGGGTGTAGAGTGTAGCGTGTAGCGTGTAGGCTGTAGCGTGTAGGGTGTAGCATGTATCATGTAGGGTGTAGGGTGTAGAGTGTAGCATGTAGCGTGTAGAGTGTAGGGTGTAGCGTGTAGGGTGTAGAGTGTAGCGTGTAGGGTGTAGAGTGTAGCGTGTAGCGTGTAGCGTGTGTAGGGTGTAGGGTGTAGAGTGTAGCGTGTAGCGTGTAGGGTGTAGAGTGTAGGGTGTAGAGTGTAGCGTGTAGGGTGTAGCGTGTAGGGTTTAGGGTGTAGGGTGTAGAGTGTAGGGTGTTGCGTGTAGGGTGTAGAGTGTAGCGTGTAGCGTGTAGGGTGTAGCGTGTAGAGTGTAGCGTGTAGCGTGTAGGGTGGAGGGTGTAGAGTGTAGGGTGTAGCGTGTAGGGTGTAGAGTGTAGCGTGTAGGGTGTAGGGTGTAGAGTGTAGCGTGTAGGGTGTAGCGTGTAGCATGTAGCATGTAGCGGGTAGCAAGTAGAGTGTAGGGTGTAGGGTGTAGCATGTAGAGTGTAGGGTGTAGGGTGTAGCGTGTAGAGTGTAGGGTTTAGAGTGTAGCGTGTAGAGAGTAGGGAGCAGAGTGTAGAGTGTAGCGTGCAGAGTGTAGGGTGTACAGTGTAGGGTGTAGGGTGTAGCGTGTAGCGTGTAGAGTGTAGGGAGTAGGGTGTAGGGTGTAGCGTGTAGGGTGTAGAGTGTAGCGTGTAGCGTGTAGCGTGTAGGGTGTAGCGTGTAGCGTGTAGGGTGTAGCGTGTATCATGTACCGTGTAGCGTGTAGCATGTAGAGTAGGGTGTAGGGTGTAGAGTGTAGCGTGTAGGGTGTAGGGTGTAGAGTGTAGGGTGTAGCATGTAGGGTGTAGGGTGTAGGGTGTAGCGTGTAGGGTGTAGAGTGTAGCGTGTAGGGTGTACGGTGTAGAGTGTAGGGTATAAGCTGTAGCGTTTAGCGTGTAGAGTGTAGCGTGTAGCGTGTAGCGTGTAGGGTGTAGAGTGTAGGGTGTAGAGTGTAGCGTGTAGCGTGTAGCGTGTAGGGTGTAGGGTGAAGCGTGTAGGGTGTAGCATGTAGCGTGTAGCGTGTAGCATGTAGAGTAGGGTGTAGGGTGTAGGGTGTAGAGTGTAGTGTGTAGAGTGTGGAGTGTAGCGTGTAGAGTGTAAAGTGTAGCGTGTAGGGTGTAGCGTGTAGTGTGTAGCGTGTAGCGCGTAGCGTGTACAGTGTAGGGTATAGAGTGTAGCGTGTAGAGAGTAGGGAGCAGAGTGTAGAGTGTAGCGTGTAGGGTGTAGGGTGTACAGTGTAGGGTGTAGGGTGTAGCGTGTAGCGTGTAGAGTGTAGGGAGAAGGGTGTAGGATGTAGCGTGTAGGGTGTGGAGTGTAGCGTGTAGCGTGTAGGGTGTAGCGTGTAGCGAGTAGGGTGTAGCGTGTATCATGTACCGTGTAGCGTGTAGCATGTAGAGTAGGGTGTAGGGTGTAGAGTGTAGCGTGTAGCGTGTAGTGTGTAGCGTGTAGAGTGTAAAGTGTAGCGTGTAGTGTGTAGTGTGTAGCGTGTAGCGCGTAGCGTGTAGAGTGTAGGGTATAGAGTGTAGCGTGTAGAGAGTAGGGAGTAGAGTGTAGAGTGTAGCGTGTAGGGTGTAGAGTGTAGCGAGTAGCGTGTAGTGTGTAGGGTGTAGGGTGTAGAGTGTAGGGTGTAGCGTGTAGGGTGTAGAGTGTAGCGTGTAGGGTGCAGCGTGTAGCGTGCAGGTGTAGAGTGTAGCGTATAGCGTGTAGGGTGTAGGGTGTAGAGTGTAGGGTGTAGCGTGTAGAGTGTAGCGTGTAGCGTGTAGGGTGTAGGGTGTACAGTGTAGGGTGTAGGGTGTAGCGTGTAGAGTGTAGTGTGTGGCGTGCAGGGCGTAGGGTGTAGCGTGTAGGGTGTAGGGTGTAGAGTGTAGGGTGTAGCATGTAGGGTGTAGGGTGTAGGGTGTAGCGTGTAGGGTGTAGAGTGTAGCATGTAGGGTGTACGGTGTAGAGTGTAGGGTATAAGCTGTAGCGTTTAGCGTGTAGAGTGTAGCGTGTAGCGTGTAGGGTGTAGGGTGTAGAGTGTAGCGTGTAGGGTGTAGAGTGTAGAGTGTAGAGAGTAGGGTGTAGGGTGTAGAGTGTAGGGTGTAGGGTGTAGAGTGTAACGTGTAGTGTGTAGGGTGTAGCGTGTAGGGTGTAGAGTGTAGGGTGTAGCGTGTAGGGTGTAGCGTGTAGCGTGTAGCGTGTAGGGTGTAGGGTGTAGAGTGTAGGGTGTAGCGTGTAGGGTGTAGCGTGTAGCGTGTAGCGTGTAGGTTGTAGGGTGTAGAGTGTAGGGTGTAGCGTGTAGGGCGTAGCGTGTAGCGTGTAGCGTGTAGAGTGTAGCGTCTAGCGTGTAGCGTATAGTGTGTAGCGTGTAGCGTGTAGATTGTACTGTGTAGGGTGTAGGGTGTAGGGTGTACCGTGTAGGGTGTAGGGTGTAGAGTGTAGGGTGTAGCATGTAGGGTGTAGGGTGTAGGGTGTAGCGTGTAGGGTGTAGAGTGTAGCGTGTAGGGTGTACGGTGTAGAGTGTAGGGTATAAGCTGTAGCGTTTAGCGTGTAGAGTGTAGCGTGTAGCGTGTAGCGTGTAGGGTGTAGAGTGTAGGGTGTAGAGTGTAGCGTGTAGCGTGTAGGGTGTAGGGTGTAGAGTGTAGGGTGTAGCGTGTAGGGTGTAGCGTGTAGCGTGTAGCGTGTAGAGTGTAGCGTCTAGCGTGTAGCGTATAGTGTGTAGCGTGTAGCGTGTAGATTGTACTGTGTAGGGTGTAGGGTGTAGGGTGTACCGTGTAGGGTGTAGCGTGTAGCGTGTAGCGTGTAGAGTGTAGCATGTAGGGTGTAGCAAGTAGCGTCTATTGTGTAGGGTGTAGAGTGTAGCATGTAGCGTGTAGAGTGTAGGGTGTAGCGTGTAGGGTGTAGAGTGTAGCGTGTAGAGTGTAGAGTGTAGCGTGTAGCGTGTAGGGTGTCACTTTTTCCTCTGATGAAGACGCTTGAGTAGCGTCGATACGCGTGGGGTAAAGGGCTTCCTTTGTTTTTTTCCCGAGGGACAGGACTTGGGTAACTTATCTTTACAACTGCTATGGAATTACACCTATTTACTTCATGCATGGCCTGGCATTTTTCCAAGCCTTAGGACACTGGATCCTGATTCTTTGTATTTCCACAAGGCGTCTGTATGCATACATTTATCCAAATAACTAGGATTTTGTAGTACTGCAGCACATCTATTTCCCTGATTACCTTTCTATAGGGGTCTGCTTTCATTTGCTTACCAACTGTGCGCACGCATGCTGTGTTGAACAAAATAGGATCCATGATGTATTTCTTCCAGATACTAGGCTGCAGTATATGTTTCCTGTCATACTACTCAGGGGGTCACAGTTGGCAGTAAACAATAGGCTTCTTATATGTAGATTTGACTAAGATTGGTGTACCCGCATACCTAGCAATTTTTTCTCTCTGGTTATTTCTCCTGTCTCACATATGCTGTAAAGTATTAGCTTCCTTCATTCCCTCGGGTAAAATTACTTATGGCCTATTCAGCCATACTAGTGTTTTAAATGTTTTTAAATGTATGTTTTGCCTGGTTCTGTTTGTGGATTACTATTTTTGTACAATAAAATTGACTATTTAACGTGGATCCCATTGGTTTGCATATCCTTTTCTTTTTGTGTTTAGTGTGTAGTGTGTAGCTTAACCCTACACGCTACACGCTACACGCTACACTCTACACCCTACACGCTACACCCTACACTCTACACCGTACACTCTACACGCTACACGCTACACTCTACACCCTACACCCTACACGCTACACGCTACACTCTACACCCTACACGCTACACGCTACACTCTACACTCTACACGCTACACGCTACACTCTACACCCTACACTCTACACGCTACACGCTACACGCTACACCCTACACTCTACACGCTACACGCTACACTCTACACGCTACACGCTACATGCTACACTCTACACTCTACACCCTACACCCTACACGCTACACGCTACACTCTACACTATACACGCTACACTCTACACCCTGCACGCAACACGCTACACTCTACACCCTACACGCTACACTCTACACGCTACACGCTACACTCTACACTATACACGCTACACTCTACACCCTACACGCAACACGCTACACTCTACACCCTACACGCTACACTCTGCACGCTACACGCTACACCCTACACGCTATGCTCTGCACGCTACACGCTACACTACACCATACACGCTACACCCTACACTCTACACCCTACACCCTACACGCTATACCCGACACCCTACACCCTACATGCTTCACCCTACACGCTACACTCTACACTCTACACCCTACACCCTACACGCTACATGCTACACCCTACACGCTACACTCTACACCCTACACTCTACACGCTACACCCTACAGCCTACACCCTACACGCTACACGCTACACTCTACACCCTACACGCTACACCCTACACCCTACACCCTACACGCTACACGCTACACGCTACACTCTACACCCTACACGCTACACCCTACACTCTACACCCTACACGCTACACCCTACACTCTATATGCTACACGCTACACGCTACACTCTACACGCTACACTCTACACGCTACACGCTACACGCTACACTCTACACCCTACACGCAACACGCTACACTCTACACCCTACACGCTACACTCTACACCCTACACGCTACACCCTACACCCTGCACGCTACACTCTGCACGCTACGCGCTACACTCTACACCATACACGCTACACCCTACACTCTACACCCTACACCCTACACGCTATACCCGACACCCTACACCCTACATGCTGCACCCTACACGCTACACTCTACACCCTACACCCTACACGCTACATGCTACAACCTACACGCTACACTCTACACCCTACACCCTACACGCTACATGCTACAACCTACACGCTACACTCTACACCCTACACTCTACACGCTACACACTACACGCTACACCCTACACGCTACACGCTACACCCTACACGCTACACGTTACACTCCACACCCTACACCCTACACGCTACACGCTACACCCTACACGCTACACGTTACACTCTACACCCTACACCCTACACTCTACACCCTACACTCTACACGCTACACTCTACACCCTACACTCTACACTCTACACCCTACACCCTACACGCTACACGCTACACTCTACACCCTACACCCTACACGCTACACGCTACACCCTACACCCTACACGCTACAATCTACACCCTACACCCTACACGCTACACGCTACACCCTACACTCTACACCCTACACCCTACACGCTACACACTATACTCTACACCCTACACGCTACACCCTACACGCAACACGCTACACTCTACACCCTACACGCTACACTCTGCACGCTACACGCTACACCCTACACGCTACACTCTACACGCTACACTCTACACCATACACGCTACACCCTACACTCTACACCCTACACCCTACACGCTATACCCGACACCCTACACCCTGCATGCTTCACACTACACGCTACACTCTACACTATACACCCTACACCCTACACGCTACATGCTACACCCTACATGCTACACTCTACACCCTACACTCTACACCCTACACCCTACACGCTACACGCTACACGCTACACCCTACACCCTACACCCTACACGCTACAATCTACACGCTACACCCTATACGCTAGACGCTACACTCTACACTCTACACCCTACACCCTACACGCTACATGCTACAACCTACACGCTACACTCTACACCCTACACTCTACACGCTACACACTACACGCTACACCCTACACGCTACACCCAACACGCTACACGTTACACTCTACACCCTACACCCTACACGCTACATGCTACACCCTACACGCTACACGTTACACTCTACACCCTACACGCTACACTCTACACCCTGCACCCTTCACGCTACACGCTACACCCTACATGCTACACGCTACACAATACACGCTACACGTTACACTCTACACCCTACACTCTACACCCTACACTCTACACGCTACACTCTACACCCTACACTCTACACTCTACACCCTACACCCTACACGCTACACGCTACACTCTACACCCTACACCCTACACGCTACACGCTACACCCTACACCCTACACGCTACAATCTACACCCTACACCCTACACGCTACACGCTACACCCTACACTCTACACCCTACACCCTACACGCTACACACTATACTCTACACCCTACACGCTACACCCTACACACAACACGCTACACTCTACACCCTACATGCTACACTCTGCACGCTACACGCTACACCCTACACCCTACACGCTACACTCTACACGCTACACTCTACACCATACACGCTACACCCTACACTCTACACCCTACACCCTACACGCTATACCCGACACCCTGCATGCTTCACACTACACGCTACACTCTACACTATACACCCTACACCCTACACGCTACATGCTACACCCTACATGCTACACTCTTTACCCTACACCCTACACGCTACACACTACACGCTACACGCTACACCCTACACACTACACGTTACACTCTACACCCTACACTCTGCACTCTACACCCTACACCCTACACGCTACACGCTACAATCTACACCCTACACGCTAGACGCTACACCCTACACCCTACACGCTACAATCTACACGCTACACGCTACACCCTATACGCTAGACGCTACACTCTACACGCTACACAATACACGCTACACCCTACACACTACACCCTACACTCTACACCCTACACCCTACACGCTACACGCTACACGCTGCACCCTACACGCTACACCCTACACTCTACACCCTACACCCTACACGCTACACGCTACACCCTACACGCTACACGTTACACTCTACACCCTACACCCTACACTCTACACCCTACACCCTACTCTCTACACGCTATATTCTACACCCTACACGCTAAACTCTACACCCTACACGCTACACGCTACACTCTACACCCTAGACGCTACACTCTATACCCTACACTCTACACGCTACACCCTACACCCTACACTCTACATGCTACACCCTACACCCTACACCCTACACTCTACATGCTACACGCTACACGCTACATGCTACATGCTACACCCTACACGCTACACGCTACACACTACACGCTACACCCTACACCCTACACGCTACACGCTACACTCTACACCCTATACGCTACACCCTACACCCTACACCCTACACGCTACACGCTAAACTCTACACCCTACACGCTACACCCTACACTCTACACCCTACACGCTACACCCTACACTCTACACCCTACACGCTACACGCTACACCCTACACGCTACACTCTACACCCTACACGCTACACCCTACACTCTACACCCTACACCCTACACGCTACACGCTACACTCTACACCCTACACGCTACACCCTACACTCCACACCCTACACCCTACATGCTACACGATACACCCTACACGCTACACTCTACACCCTACACGCTACACCCTACACTCTACACCCTACACGCTACACTCTACACTCTACACCCTACACCCTACATGCTACACGCTACACGCTACACTCTACACCCCACACGCTACACGCTACACCCTACAAGCTAAACGCTACAAACTACACGCTACATATTACACTCTACACCCTAGCGTGTAGCGTGTAGGGTGTAGAGTGTAGCGTGTAGCATGTAGCGTGTAGGGTGTAGAGTGTAGAGTGTAGCGTGTAGCGTGTAGGGTGTAGAGTGTAGCGTGTAGGGTGTAGAGTGTAGCATGTAGCGTGTAGGGTGTAGGGTGTAGAGTGTAGAGTGTAGCATGTAGCGTGTAGATTGTAGGGTGTACCGTGTAGGGTGTAGAGTGTAGCATGTAGGGTGTAGGGTGTAGAGTGTAGGGTGTAGCGTGTAGCGTGTAGCTTGTAGGGTGTAGAGTGTAGCGTGTAGCGTGTAGGCTGTAGCGTGTAGGGTGTAGAGTGTAGCGTGTAGGGTGTAGAGTGTAGCGTGTAGCGTGTGTAGGGTGTAGGGTGTAGAGTGTAGCGTGTAGCGTGTAGGGTGTAGAGTGTAGGGTGTAGGGTGTAGAGTGTAGCGTGTAGGGTGTAGCGTGTAGGGTTTAGGGTGTAGGGTGTAGAGTGTAGGGTGTTGCGTGTAGGGTGTAGAGTGTAGCGTGTAGCGTGTAGGGTGTAGCGTGTAGAGTGTAGCGTGTAGCGTGTAGGGTGGAGGGTGTAGAGTGTAGGGTGTAGCGTGTAGGGTGTAGAGTGTACAGTGTAGAGTGTAGCGTGTAGGGTGAAGCATGTAGGGTGTAGGGTGTCGGGTATAGCGTGTAGGGTGTAGGGTGTAGAGTGTAGGGTGTAGCGTGTATGGTGTAGAGTGTAGCGTGTAGCGTGTAGAGTGTAGCGGGTAGGGTGTAGAGTGTAGCGAGTAGCGTGTAGGGTGTAGGGTGTAGAGTGTCGGGTGTAGCGTGTAGGGTGTAGAATGTAGCGTGTAGGGTGTAGGGTGTAGCGTGTAGGGTGTAGAGTGTAGCGTGTAGGGTGTAGCGTGTAGCGTGTAGAGTGTAGCGTGTAGGGTGTAGAGTGTAGCGTGTAGGGTGTAGCGTGTAGCGTGTAGCATGTAGAGTGTAGCGTGTAGGGTGTAGAGTGTAGCGTGTAGGGTGTAGCGTGTAGCGTGTAGCGTGCAGGGTGTAGAGTGTAGCGTATAGCGTGTAGGGTGTAGAGTGTAGGGTGTAGCATGTAGCGTGTAGAGTGTAGCGTGTAGGGTGTAGGGTGCAGCGTGTAGCGTTTACCGTGTAGCGTATAGAGTGCAGCGTGTAGGGTGTAGAGTGTAGCGTGTAGTGTGTAGCGTGTAGGGTGTAGGGTGTAGCGTGTAGGGTGTAGAGTGTAGCGTGTAGGGTGTAGAGTGTAACATGTAGCGTGTAGGGTGTAGGGCGTAGCTTGTAGCGTGTACCGTGTAGCGTGTAGAGTGTAGTGTGTAGGGTGTAGAGTGTAGCGTGTAGGGTGTAGAGTGTAGCGTGTAGCGTGTAGCGTGTAGAGTGTAGCGTGTAGGGTGTAGCGTGTAGAGTGTAGTGTGTGGCGTGCAGGGCATAGGGTGTAGCGTGTAGCGTGTAGGGTGTAGGGTGTAGAGTGTAGGGTGTAGCATGTAGGGTGTAGGGTGTAGGGTGTAGCGTGTAGCGTGTAGAGTGTAGCGTGTAGGGTGTACGGTGTAGAGAGTATGGTATAAGCTGTAGCGTTTAGCGTGTAGAGTGTAGCGTGTAGCATGTAGCGTGTAGCGTGTAGGGTGTAGAGTGTAGGGTGTGGAGTGTAGCGTGTAGGGTGTAGGGTGTAGCGTGTAGGGTGTAGCATGTAGCGTGTAGCATGTAGAGTAGGGTGTAGGGTGTAGAGTGTAGTGTGTAGAGTGTAGAGTGTAGCGTGTAGAGTGTAAAGTGTAGCGTGTAGGGTGTAGCGTGTAGTGTGTAGCGTGTAGCGTGTAGAGTGTAGGGTATAGAGTGTAGCGTGTAGAGAGTAGGGAGCAGAGTGTAGAGTGTAGCGTGCAGGGTGTAGGGTGTACAGTGTAGGGTGTAGGGTGTAGCGTGTAGCGTGTAGAGTGTAGGGAGTAGGGTGTAGGGTGTAGCGTGTAGGGTGTAGAGTGTAGCGTGTAGTGAGTAGCGTGTAGGGTGTAGCGTGTAGGGTGTAGCGTGTATCATGTACCGTGTAGCGTGTAGCATGTAGAGTACGGTGTAGGGTGTAGAGTGTAGCGTGTAGGGTGTAGGGTGTAGAGTGTAGGGTGTAGCATGTAGGGTGTAGGGTGTAGGGTGTAGCGTGTAGGGTGTAGAGTGTAGCGTGTAGGGTGTACGGTGTAGAGTGTAGGGTATAAGCTGTAGCGTTTAGCGTGTAGAGTGTAGCGTGTAGCGTGTAGGGTGTAGGGTGTAGAGTGTAGGGTGTAGCGTGTAGGGTGTAGCGTGTAGCGTGTAGCGTGTAGAGTGTAGCGTCTAGCGTGTAGCGTATAGTGTGTAGCGTGTAGCGTGTAGATTGTACTGTGTAGGGTGTAGGGTGTAGGGTGTACCGTGTAGGGTGTAGCGTGTAGCGTGTAGCGTGTAGAGTGTAGCATGTAGGGTGTAGCAAGTAGCGTCTATTGTGTAGGGTGTAGAGTGTAGCATGTAGCGTGTAGAGTGTAGGGTGTAGCGTGTAGGGTGTAGAGTGTAGCGTGTAGAGTGTAGAGTGTAGCGTGTAGCGTGTAGGGTGTCACTTTTTCCTCTGATGAAGACGCTTGAGTAGCGTCGATACGCGTGGGGTAAAGGGCTTCCTTTGTTTTTTTCCCGAGGGACAGGACTTGGGTAACTTATCTTTACAACTGCTATGGAATTACACCTATTTACTTCATGCATGGCCTGGCATTTTTCCAAGCCTTAGGACACTGGATCCTGATTCTTTGTATTTCCACAAGGCGTCTGTATGCATACATTTATCCAAATAACTAGGATTTTGTAGTACTGCAGCACATCTATTTCCCTGATTACCTTTCTATAGGGGTCTGCTTTCATTTGCTTACCAACTGTGCGCACGCATGCTGTGTTGAACAAAATAGGATCCATGATGTATTTCTTCCAGATACTAGGCTGCAGTATATGTTTCCTGTCATAGTACTCAGGGGGTCACAGTTGGCAGTAAACAATAGGCTTCTTATATGTAGATTTGACTAAGATTGGTGTACCCGCATACCTAGCAATTTTTTCTCTCTGGTTATTTCTCCTGTCTCACATATGCTGTAAAGTATTAGCTTCCTTCATTCCCTCGGGTAAAATTACTTATGGCCTATTCAGCCATACTAGTGTTTTAAATGTTTTTAAATGCATGTTTTGCCTGGTTCTGTTTGTGGATTACTATTTTTGTACAATAAAATTGACTATTTAACGTGGATCCCATTGGTTTGCATATCCTTTTCTTTTTGTGTTTAGTGTGTAGTGTGTAGCTTAACCCTACACGCTACACGCTACACGCTACACTCTACACCCTACACGCTACACCCTACACTCTACACCGTACACTCTACACGCTACACGCTACACTCTACACCCTACACCCTACACGCTACACGCTACACTCTACACCCTACACGCTACACGCTACACTCTACACTCTACACGCTACACGCTACACTCTACACCCTACACTCTACACGCTACACGCTACACGCTACACCCTACACTCTACACGCTACACGCTACACTCTACACGCTACACGCTACACGCTACACGCTACACTCTACACCCTACACGCTACACCCTACACTCTACACCGTACACTCTACACGCTACACGCTACACTCTACACCCTACACCCTACACGCTACACGCTACACTCTACACCCTACACGCTACACGCTACACGCTACACCCTACACTCTACACGCTACACGCTACACTCTACACGCTACACGCTACATGCTACACTCTACACTCTACACCCTACACCCTACACGCTACACGCTATACTCTACACCCTACACGCTACACTCTACACGCTACACGCTACACTCTACACTATACACGCTGCACGCTACACTCTACACCCTACACGCAACACGCTACACTCTACACCCTACACGCTACACTCTGCACGCTACACGCTACACCCTACACGCTATGCTCTGCACGCTACACGCTACACTACACCATACACGCTACACCCTACACTCTACACCCTACACCCTACACGCTATACCCGACACCCTGCACCCTACATGCTTCACCCTACACGCTACACTCTACACTCTACACCCTACACCCTACACGCTACATGCTACACCCTACACGCTACACTCTACACCCTACACTCTACACGCTACACACTACACGCTACACGCTACACCCTACACGCTACACGCTACACCCTACACGCTACACGTTACACTCTACACCCTACACCCTACACGCTACACCCTACACGCTACACGTTACACTCTACAACCTACACGCTACACTCTACACCCTGCACCCTACACGCTACAATCTACACCCTACACCCTACACGCTACACGCTACACGCTACACCCTTCACCCTACACTCTACACCCTACACCCTACACGCTACACGCTACACCCTACATGCTACACGTTACACTCTACACCCTACACCCTACTCTCTACATGCTATACTCTACACCCTACACGCTACACGCTACACCCTACACGCTAAACGCTACAGCTTATACCCTACACTCTACACCGTACACCCTACACGCTACACTCTACACCCTACATGCTACACGCTACACCCTACACGCTACACGCTACACTCTACACACTACACGCTACACCCTACAGCCTACACCCTACACGCTACACGCTACACTCTACACCCTTCACCCTACACTCTACACCCTACACCCTACACGCTACACGCTACACCCTACATGCTACACGTTACACTCTACACCCTACACCCTACACCCTACTCTCTACATGCTATACTCTACACCCTACACGCTACACGCTACACCCTACACGCTAAACGCTACAGCTTATACCCTACACTCTACACCGTACACCCTACACGCTACACTCTACACCCTACATGCTACACCCTACACCCTACACCCTACATGCTACACCCTACACTCTACACGCTACACCCTACACGCTAAACGCTACAGCTTATACACTACACTCTACACCGTACACCCTACACGCTACACTCTACACCCTACATGCTACACCCTACACCCTACACCCTACATGCTACACCCTACACTCTACACCCTACACCCTACACACTACACGCTACACCCTACACCCTACACGCTACACTCTACACGCTACACGCTACACTCTACACCCTACACGCAAGACCCTACACCCTACACCCTACAAACTACACGCTACACCCTACACCCTACACCCGACACGCTACACCCTACTCGCTACACTCTACACGCTACACTCTACACCCTACACGCTACACTCTACACCCTACACTCTACACGCTACATGCTACACTCTACATTCTACACAATACACTCTACACGCTACACTCTACACCCTACACGCTACACTCTACACTCTACACCCTACTCTCTACACGCTACACGCTACATTCTATACCCTACACTCTACACGCTACACCCTACACCCTACACTCTACATGCTACACCCTACACCCTACACCCTACACTCTACATGCTACACGCTACACGATACATGCTACACGCTACACCCTATACGCTACACGCTACACTCTACACACTACACGCTACACCCTACAGCCTACACCCTACACGCTACACGCTACACTCTACACCCTACACGCTACACCCTACACCCTACACCCTACACGCTACACGCTACACGCTACACTCTACACCCTACACGCTACACCCTACACTCTACACCCTACACGCTACACCCTACACTCTACACGCTACACGCTACACGCTACACTCTACACGCTACACTCTACACGCTACACGCTACACTCTACACCCTACACGCAACACGCTACACTCTACACCCTTCACGCTACACTCTACACCCTACACGCTACACCCTACACCCTGCACGCTACACTCTGCACGCTACGCGCTACACTCTACACCATACACGCTACACCCTACACTCTACACCCTACACCCTACACGCTATACCCGACACCCTACACCCTACATGCTGCACCCTACACGCTACACTCTACACTCTACACCCTACACCCTACACGCTACATGCTACAACCTACACGCTACACTCTACACCCTACACCCTACACGCTACATGCTACAACCTACACGCTACACTCTACACCCTACACTCTACACGCTACACACTACACGCTACACCCTACACGCTACACGCTACACCCTACACGCTACACGTTACACTCCACACCCTACACCCTACACGCTACACGCTACACCCTACACGCTACACGTTACACTCTACACCCTACACCCTACACTCTACACCCTACACTCTACACTCTACACTCTACACCCTACACTCTACACTCTACACCCTACACCCTACACGCTACACGCTACACTCTACACCCTACACCCTACACGCTACACGCTACACCCTACACCCTACACGCTACAATCTACACCCTACACCCTACACGCTACACGCTACACCCTACACTCTACACCCTACACCCTACACGCTACACACTATACTCTACACCCTACACGCTACACCCTACACGCAACACGCTACACTCTACACCCTACACGCTTACACTCTGCACGCTACACGCTACACCCTACACGCTACACTCTACACGCTACACTCTACACCATACACGCTACACCCTACACTCTTCACCCTACACCCTACACGCTATACCCGACACCCTACACCCTGCATGCTTCACACTACACGCTACACTCTACACTATACACCCTACACCCTACACGCTACATGTTACACCCTACATGCTACACTCTACACCCTACACTCTACACCCTACACCCTACACGCTACACGCTACACGCTACACCCTACACCCTACACCCTACACGCTACAATCTACACGCTACACCCTATACGCTAGACGCTACACTCTACACTCTACACCCTACACCCTACACGCTACATGCTACAACCTACACGCTACACTCTACACCCTACACTCTACACGCTACACACTACACGCTACACCCTACACGCTACACCCTACACGCTACACGTTACACTCTACACCCTACACCCTACACGCTACATGCTACACCCTACACGCTACACGTTACACTCTACACCCTACACGCTACACTCTACACCCTGCACCCTTCACGCTACACGCTACACCCTACATGCTACACGCTACACAATACACGCTACACGTTACACTCTACACCCTACACTCTACACCCTACACTCTACACGCTACACTCTACACACTACACTCTACACTCTACACCCTACACCCTACACGCTACACGCTACACTCTACACCCTACACCCTACACGCTACACGCTACACCCTACACGCTACACCCTACACGCTACACATTACACTCTAAACCCTACACTCTACATCCTACACCCTACACTCTACACCCTACACGCTACATTCTACACTCTACACCCTACATGCTACACGCTACACGCTACACTCTACACCCCACACGCTACACGCTACACCCTACAAGCTAAACGCTACAAACTACACGCTACATATTACACTCTACACCCTAGCGTGTAGCGTGTAGGGTGTAGAGTGTAGCGTGTAGCATGTAGCGTGTAGGGTGTAGAGTGTAGAGTGTAGCGTGTAGCGTGTAGGGTGTAGAGTGTAGCGTGTAGGGTGTAGAGTGTAGCATGTAGCGTGTAGGGTGTAGGGTGTAGAGTGTAGAGTGTAGCATGTAGCGTGTAGATTGTAGGGTGTACCGTGTAGGGTGTAGAGTGTAGGGTGTAGCGTGTAGCGTGTAGCTTGTAGGGTGTAGAGTGTAGCGTGTAGCGTGTAGGCTGTAGCGTGTAGGGTGTAGCATGTATCATGTAGGGTGTAGGGTGTAGAGTGTAGCATGTAGCGTGTAGAGTGTAGGGTGTAGCGTGTAGGGTGTAGAGTGTAGCGTGTAGGGTGTAGAGTGTAGCGTGTAGCGTGTAGCGTGTGTAGGGTGTAGGGTGTAGAGTGTAGCGTGTAGCGTGTAGGGTGTAGAGTGTAGGGTGTAGAGTGTAGCGTGTAGGGTGTAGCGTGTAGGGTTTAGGGTGTAGGGTGTAGAGTGTAG
>NW_027508006.1:0-37856 GCF_051348905.1 Ranitomeya variabilis | reverse complement strand
CACCCTACACTACACTCTACACTTTACACTCTACACTCTACATCCTACACTCCACACCCTACACTCTACACTCTACATCCTACACCCTACACTCTCCACTCTACATCCTACTCCCTACACCCCACAATCTGCACCCTACACTCTTCACCCTACACTCTACACCTTACACTCTACACCCTATTTGCTACATCCTACACTCTAAACCCTACACTCTACACCCTACACCCTACATCCTACACTCTACACTCCACACCCTACATTCTACACTATACACCCTACACACTACACTGTACACCCTACACTCTACACCCTACACTCTACACCCTATATGCTACACTCTACACCCTACACTCTACATCTTACACTCTACACTCTACACCCTACACTCTACACCCTACACTCTACACCATACACTCTACACTCTAAACTATACACCCTACACTCTACACTCTTCAGTCTACACTCTGCCCCCTACAATCTATACCCTACACCCTACACTCTACACCCTACACTCTACACTATGCACCCTACACACTACACTCTACCTCCTACACCCTACACTCTACACCCTACACCCTACACTCTACACCCTACACTCTACACCCTACATTCTACACCCTACACTCTACACTCTGCCCCCTACAATCTATACCCTACACCCTACACTCCACATCCTACACTCTACACTCTACACCCTACACACTACAATATACACCCTACTCGCTACATCCTACACTCTAAACCCTACACTCTACACCCTACACCCTACACTCCACACCCTACACTCTACACTATACACCCTACACACTACACTGTACACCCTACACTCTACACCCTACACTCTACACCCTATACCCTACACTCTACACCCTATACTCTACATCTTACACTCTACACTCTACACCCTGCACTCTACACTCCACACTCTACACCCTACACTCTACACCATACACGCTACACTCTAAACTCTACACCCTACACTGTACACCCTGCACCCTACACTCTGCCACAATCTATACCCTACACCCTACACTCTACACTCTACACCCTACACACTACAATATACACCCTACTCGCTACATCCTACACTCTAAACCCTACACTCTACACCCTACACCCTACACCCTACACTCTACACCCTACATCCTACACTGTACACTCTACACCCTACACCCTACACTCTACACCCTACACGCTACACTCTACTTACTACAATCTACACTCTACACTTTACACTCTACTCCCTACACTATACATTCTACACTCTACTCCCTACACTATACACTCTACACCCTACACTCTACCCTCTACATCCTACACTCTACAGCCTACACTCTACACTCTACATCCTACACCCAACACCCTACACTCTACACTATACACTCTAAACCTACACTCTACACCATACACTCTACACCCTACACTCTACACCCTACACCCTACTCTCTACACCCTACACTCTACACTCTACATCCTACACTCTACAGCCTACACTCTACACTCTACATCCTACACCCAACACTCTACACTCTACACCCTACACTCTACACCATACACCCTACACCCTACAATCTACACTCTACACTCTACACTCTACACCATACACTCTACACCCTACATCCTACACTCTACACTCTAAATCCTACACCCTACACTCTACACTATACACCGTACACTCTACACTCTACACTATACACCCTACACTCTACACCCTACACTCTACACTCTAAATCCTACACTCTACACCCTACACTCTACACCCTACACCATACACTCTACATTCTACACCCTACAGTCTAACATACAATCTACACTCTACACCCTACAACCTACATCCTACACTCTACACCCTACACTCCACACCCTACACCCTACACTCTACACTCCACACCCTACACTCTACACTCTACACGCTACACCCTATACACTCTACACCCTACACTCTACACTCTACATCCTACACCCTACACTCTCCACTCTACATCCTACTCCCTACACCCCACACTCTACACCGTACACTTTACACCCTACACTCTACACCCTACACCCTACACTTTTCCCCCAACACCCTACACTCTTCACCCTACACTCTACACCCTACACTCTAGACCCTACACTCTACATCCTACCACTCTACACCCTACACTCTACACCCTACACCCTACACTCTACACTCCACACCCTACACTCTACAATATACACCCTACCACTACACCCTACACTCTACACTCCACACTCTACACCCTACACTCTACATCTTACACTCTACACTCTACACCCTACACCCTACACTCTATACTCCACACTCTACACCCTACACTCTTCACCATACACTCTACACTCTAAACTCTACACCCTACACTCTACACCCTTCACCCTACACTGTACACTCTACACCCTACACTCTACACCCTACACTCTACACCCTACACGCTACACTCTACATACTACAATCTACACTCTACAGTCTACACTTTACACTCTACTCCCTACACTATACATTCTACACTCTACACCCTACACTCTACACTCTACACCCTACACTCTACACTCTACATCCCACACTCTACAGCCTACACTCTACACTCTACATCCTACAACCAACACCCTACACTATGCACTCTACACCCTACACTCTACACCCTACACTCTACACTCTACACCCTACACTCTACACACTACACCCTACACTGTACACTCTACACCCTACACTCTACACCCTAAATGCTTCACTCTACATACTACAATCTACACTCTACACTCTACACTTTACACTCTACTCCCTACACTATACATTCTACACTCTACACCCTACACTCTACACTCTACACCCTACACTCTACACTCTACATCCTACACTCTACAGCCTACACTCTACATCCTACACTCTACCCCCTACAATCTACACACTACACCCTACACCCTACAATCTACACTCTACACTCTACACCATACACTCTGCACCCTACATCCTACACTCTACACTCTAAATCCTACACCCTACACTCTACACTATACACCGTACACTCTACACTCTACACTATCCTCTTCCACTCTACACGCTATCTACACTACTAAATCCTACACTCTACACCCTACACTCTACACTCTACACCATACACTTTTCCCTCAACATCCTACACTCTTCACCCTACACTCTACACCCTACACTCTACACCCTACACTCTACATCCTACACTCTACACCCTACTCGCTACATCCTACACTCTAAACCCTACACTCTACACCCTACACCCTACACTCTACACTCCACACCCTACACTCTACAATATACATCCTACAAACTACACTGTACACCCTACGCTCTACACCCTACACTCTACACCCTATACCCTACACTCTACACCCTACACTCTACATCTTACACTCTACACTCTACACCCCACACTCTACACCGTACACTTTACACCCTACACTCTACACCCTACACCCTACACTTTTCCCCCAACACCCTACACTCTTCACCCTACACTCTACACCCTACACTCTAGACCCTACACTCTACATCCTACACTCTACACCCTACACTCTACACCCTACACCCTACACTCTACACTCCACACCCTACACTATACAATATACACCCTACACACTACACTGTACACCCTACACACTACACCCTACACTCTACACCCTATACCCAACACTCTACACCCTACACTCTACACCCTACACCCTACACTCTACACTCCACACCCTACACTATACAATATACACCCTACACACTACACTCTACATCCTACACTCTACAGCCTACACTCTACATCCTACACTCTACCCCCTACAATCTACACACTACACCCTACACCCTACAATCTACACTCTACACTCTACACCATACACTCTACACCCTACATCCTACACTCTACACTCTACATCCTACACCCTACACTCTACACTATACACCGTACACTCTACACTCTACACTCTACACCCTACACTCTACACCCTACACTCTACACTCTAAATCCTACATTCTACACCCTACACTCTACACTCTACACCATTCACATTTCCCTCAACATCCACACTCTTCACCCTACACTCTTCACCCTACACTCTACACCCTACACTCTACACCCTACACTCTACATCCTACACTCTACACCCTACTCGCTACATCCTACACTCTAAACCCTACACTCTACACCCTAAACCCTACACTCTACACTCCACACCCTACACTCTACAATATACATACTACAAACAACACTGTACACCCTACACTCTACACTCCACACCCTACACTCTACAATATACACCCTACACACTACACTGTACACCCTACACTCTACACCCTACACTCTACACCCTATACCCTACACTCTACACCCTACACTCTACACTCCACACTCTACACCCTACACTCTACACCTACACTCTACACCCTATACCCTACACTCTACATCTTACACTCTACACTCTACACCCTACACCCTACACTCTATAATCCACACTCTACACCCTACACTCTACACCCTTCACCCTACACTGTACACTCTACACCCTACACTCTACACCCTACACCTACACCCTACACTCTACACTCTACACCATACACTTTTCCCTCAACATCCTACACTCTTCACCCTACACTCTACACCCTACAATCTACACCCTACACTCTACATCCTACACTCTACACCCTACACCCTACACTCTACTCTCCACACCCTACACTCTACAATATACATCCTACAAACTACACTGTACACCCTACGCTCTACACCCTACACTCTACACCCTATACCCTACACTCTACACACTACACTCTACATCTTACACTCTACACTCTACACCCTACACTCTACACCCTACACGCTACACTCTACATACTACAATCTACACTCTACACTCTACACTTTACACTCTACTCCCTACACTATACATTCTACACTCTACACCCTACACTCTACACCCTACACTCTACACTCTACATCCTACACTCTACAGCCTACACTCTACACTCTACATCCTACAACCAACACCCTACACTCTACACTATGCACTCTACACCCTACACTCTACACCATACACTCTACACTCTACACCCTACACTCTACACACTACACCCTACACTGTACACTCTACACCCTGCACTCTACACCCTACACGCTTCACTCTACATACTACAATCTACACTCTACACTCTACACTTTACACTCTACTCCCTACACTATACATTCTACACTCTACACCCTACACTCTACACTCTACACTTTACACTCTACACTCTACATCCTACACTCTACACCCTACACTCTACACTCTACACCATACACTTTTCCCTCAACATCCTACACTCTACACCCTACACCCTACACTCTACTCTCCACACCCTACACTCTACAATATACATCCTACAAACTACACTGTACACCCTACGCTCTACACCCTACACTCTACACCCTATACCCTACACTCTACACCCTACACTCTACATCTTACACTCTACACTCTACACCCTACACTCTACACCCTACACGCTACACTCTACATACTACAATCTACACTCTACACTCTACACTTTACACTCTACTCCCTACACTATACATTCTACACTCTACACCCTACACTCTACACCCTACACTCTACACTCTACATCCTACACTCTACAGCCTACACTCTACACTCTACATCCTACAACCAACACCCTACACTCTACACTATGCACTCTACACCCTACACTCTACACCATACACTCTACACTCTACACCCTACACTCTACACACTACACCCTACACTGTACACTCTACACCCTGCACTCTACACCCTACACGCTTCACTCTACATACTACAATCTACACTCTACACTCTACACTTTACACTCTACTCCCTACACTATACATTCTACACTCTACACCCTACACTCTACACTCTACACTTTACACTCTACACTCTACATCCTACACTCTACACCATACACACTACACCCTACACTGTACACTCTACACCCTGCACTCTACACCCTACACGCTTCACTCTACATACTACAATCTACACTCTACACTTTACACTCTACTCCCTACACTATACATTCTACACTCTACACCCTACACTCTACACTCTACACTTTACACTCTACACTCTACATCCTACACTCCACACCCTACACTCTACACTCTACACCCTACACTCTACACCCTACACTCTACACTCCACACTCTACACCCTACACTCTACACCATACACTCTACACCCTATACCCTACACTCTACATCTTACACTCTACACTCTACACCCTACACCCTACACTCTATACTCCACACTCTACACCCTACACTCTACACCCTTCACCCTACACTGTACACTCTACACCCTACACTCTACACCCTACACTCTACACCCTACACGCTACACTCTACATACTACAATCTAAACTCTACAGTCTACACTTTACACTCTACTCCCTACACTATACATTCTACACTCTACACCCTACACTCTACACTCTACACCCTACACTCTACACACTACATCCTACACTCTACAGCCTACACTCTACACTCTACATCCTACAACCAACACCCTACACTATGCACTCTACACCCTACACTCTACACCATACACTCTACACCCTACACTCTACACACTACACCCTACACTGTACACTCTACACCCTACACTCTACACCCTACATGCTTCACTCTACATACTACAATCTACACTCTACACTCTACACTTTACACTCTACTCCCTACACTATACATTCTACACTCTACACCCTACACTCTACACTCTACACCCTACACTCTACACTCTACATCCTACACTCTACAGCCTACACTCTACATCCTACACACTACACCCTACACCCTACAATCTACACTCTACACTCTACACCATACACTCTACACCCTACATCCTACACTCTACACTCTAAATCCTACACCCTACACTCTACACTATACACCGTACACTCTACACTCTACACTATACACCCTACACTCTACAGCCTACACTCTACACTCTAAATCCTACACTCTACACCCTACACCCTACACTATACACCGTACACTCTACACTCTACACTATACACCCTACACTCTACAGCCTACACTCTACACTCTAAATCCTACACTCTACACCCTACACTCTACACTCTACACCATACACTTTTCCCTCAACATCCTACACTCTTCACCCTACACTCTACACCCTACAATCTACACCCTACACTCTACATCCTACACTCTACACCATACTGGCTACATCCTACACTCTAAACCCTACACTCTACACCCTACACCCTACACTCTACACCATACACTCTACACCCTACATCCTACACTCTACACTCTAAATCCTACACCCTACACTCTACACTATACACCGTACACTCTACACTCTACACTATACACCCTACACTCTACAGCCTACACTCTACACTCTAAATCCTACACTCTACACCCTACACCCTACACTATACACCGTACACTCTACACTCTACACTATACACCCTACACTCTACAGCCTACACTCTACACTCTAAATCCTACACTCTACACCCTACACTCTACACTCTACACCATACACTTTTCCCTCAACATCCTACACTCTTCACCCTACACTCTACACCCTACAATCTACACCCTACACTCTACATCCTACACTCTACACCATACTGGCTACATCCTACACTCTAAACCCTACACTCTACACCCTACACCCTACACTCTACTCTCCACACCCTACACTCTACAATATACATCCTACAAACTACACTGTACACCCTACGCTCTACACCCTACACTCTACACCCTATACCCTACACTCTACACCCTACACTCTACATCTTACACTCTACACTCTACACCCTACACTCTACACCCTACACGCTACACTCTACATACTACAATCTAAACTCTACACTCTACACTCTACACTTTACACTCTACTCCCTACACTATACATTCTACACTCTACACCCTACACGCTACACGCTACACGATACACGCTACACTCTACACCCTACACACTACTCTACACCCTACACCCTACACGCTACACCCTACACTCTACACCCTACACCCTACACACTTCATGCTACACTCTACACCCTACACGCTACACCCTACACTCTACACCCTACACGCTACACCCTACACCCTTCACGCTACACGCTACACTCTACACCCAACACGCTACACCCTACACTCTACATCCTACACCCTACACGCTACATGCTACACTCTACACCCTACACGCTACACCCTACACTCTACACCCTACACCCTACACGCTACACGCTACACTCTACACCCTATACGCTACACCCTACACTACACCCTACACCCTACACCCTTCACGCTACACGCTACACGATACACGCTACACTCTACACCCTACACGCTACATGCTACACTCTACACCATACACGCTACACTTTACACCCTACACACTACACCCTACACCCTACATGCTACACGCTACACTCTACACTCTACACACTACACTATACACCCTACACGCTACACCCTACACTCTACACCCTACACCCTACACGCTACAATCTACACCCTATACGCTACACCCTACACTCAACACCCTACACCCTACACGCTACACGCTACACTCTACACCCTACACACTACTCTACACCCTACACGCTACACCCTACACTCTACACCCTACACCCTACACGCTACATGCTACACTCTACACCCTACATGCTACACCCTACACTCTACACCCTACACGCTACACCCTACACCCTACACGCTACACGCTACACTCTACACCCTACACGCTGCACCCTACACTCTACACCGTACACCCTACACGCTACACGCTACACGCTACACTATACACCCTACACGCTACACCCTACACTCTACACCCTACACGCTACACGCTACACTCTACACCCTACACGCTACACGCTACATGCAACACACTACACCCTACACGTTACACTTTACACCCTACACCCTACACGCTACACTCTACACGCTACACCCTACACCCTACACCCTACACGCTACATGCTACACACTACACGCTACACGCTACACTCTACACGCTACATGCTACACCCTACACGCTACACTCTACACCCTACACCCTACACGCTACACTCTACACGCTACACCCTACACCCTACACCCTACACGCTACATGCTACACACTACACGCTACACTCTACACGCTACACGCTACACGCTACACCCTACACGCTGCACTCTACACGCTACATGCTACTCGCTACACTCTACACCCTATACGCTACACCCTACACTCAACACCCTACACCCTACACCCAACGCGCTACACGCTACCCGATACACGCTACACTGTACACCCTACACGCTACACTGCTCTCTACACCCTACACCCTTCATTCTACACGCTACACGCTACACTATACACTCTACACGCTACATGCTACACTCTACACCCTACATGCTACACCCTACACTCTACATCCTACACGCTACACCCTACACCATACATGCTACACGCTACACTCTCCACCCTTCACGCTACACCCTACACTCTACACCCTACACGCTACATGCTACACGCTACACGCTACACCCTACACGCTACACTCTACACCCTTCACGCTACACTCTACACCCTACACGCTACAACCTACACTCTACACCCTACACCCTACACGCTACACTCTACACCCTATACGCTACACCCTACACTCTACACCCTACACCCTACACGCTACACTATACACGCTACAAGAAGAAAGGAGAGACTAAGGAGCATATAGGTAATAGCTATTTTATTGATACAAATACAAAACAGTTATATCCATACAAAAGTACATATATAATACACAACCAGGATGGTTAAAAGGGATGAGTGGGGATCACCAGGTGTGTACCACCGATGGAATCAGCATGCAAACATACAAGGTAAGAACCCTATAGCTATAGTAGCACACAGGTATATGAGCCAAGGACTGGCATAATACTAGCACATAAATAATGGTATACCTTACCAATGCTGAGCCCGACAGTGGCACACACCCGGACAGATCCTAGGCACGG
This sequence comes from Ranitomeya variabilis, assembly GCF_051348905.1. Lineage (NCBI taxonomy): Eukaryota > Metazoa > Chordata > Amphibia > Anura > Dendrobatidae > Ranitomeya > Ranitomeya variabilis. The sequence continues at coordinate 27,828 of NW_027508006.1, read as the reverse complement.
TCCCCGACGTACGTTTCGCCCACGATTTCACGTAGCTTTATCAAGGGGAGATGCCCCTGAGCGTGTCCGCCATCATTAAATGTGATAAACCAACCCCCATGTGACCAGTCACATGTGGCGTAATCGCCAATAGAATCTGGAATCAGCGGCGCATGCGCACGCCGCCCGTCGAGCCACACCTCCGCAGCAGGCGTCATGCATCCCGGGCGTGCCTGGGGGGAGACCCAGAGCGCGCACGCGAGGCACTGGAGACGCCGCCACGGGAGGGAGCAGGACGGGAGGCGGCGCACGCGCACTCCAGTGAGAGACTACTCAGTTAGTGATCTGGCAGGGAAAAACCCCTGTACGAGCATTGTATTACAGGTAAATATGGTATATACCAGACAATAAGTAATGTAAATAGAAGATAGGCAACATAACAGATCAAAAAATATGCCGCAAACAATGAATGCCATACCATTAATAACATCCTAAATAGGGTTGAGCGAAACGGGTCGATCATTTTCAAAAGTCGCCGACTTTTGGCTAAGTCGGCGTCTCATGAAACCCGATCCGACCCCTGTGCTTGTCGGCCATGCGGTACGCGACTTTCGCGCCAAAGTCGCGTTTCAATGACGCGAAAAGCGCCATTTCTCAGCCAATGAAGGTGAACGCAGAGTGTGGGCAGCGTGATGACATAGATCCTGGTCCCCACCATCTTAGAGAAGGGCATTGCAGTGATTGGCTTGCTGTCTGCGGCGTCACAGGGGCTATAAAGGGGCGTTCCCGCCGACCGCCATCTTACTGCTGCTGATCTGAGCTTAGGGACAGGTTGCTGCCGCTTCATCAGAAGCAGGGAGAGCGTTAGGCAGGGTCCACTAACCACCAAACCGCTTGTGCTGCAGCGATTTCCACTGTCCAACACCACCTTCGGTGTGCAGGAACAGTGGAAGCTATTTTTTTTTTTTTCCCCTCAGCGCTGTAGCTCATTGGGCTGCCCTAGAAGGCTCCGTGATAGCTGTATTGCTGTGTGTACGCCACTGTGGAAACCAACTGCTTTTTTCAAAGCACATATCCTCTTGTTCCTTCCTTTCTGCACAGCTATCTTTTTTGTTTGTCCACACTTTTTATTTAATTTGTGCATCAGTCCACTCCTATTGCTGCCTGCCATACCTGGCTTACATTACTGCAGGGAGATAGTAATTGTAGGACAGTTTTTTTTTTTTTTTTGTTTTTTTTTTGTGGGAGATTAAGATTGGCATTTCTGCTACAGTGCCATCCCTGTGTGTGCCATCTCTCACTGAGTGGGCCATAGAAAGCCTATTTATTTTTTCCGTGATTTGTGTTCTAAAATCTACCTCAACACAGAAACACTACATCAATCAGTGGGAGAAAAATATTGGCCTCAGTCAGGGCTTGTGTGCCACTGCTGTGTGTGCGCTATCTCTCATTCAGTGGGCTATAGCAAGCCTATATTTTTTTTTTTTTTTTTTTTTTAATATTATTTGGTTTCAAAAGTCTCCCTGAAAAAAAAAAAAAACCTAAAAAAACAGTGGGAGAGTAATATTGCCCTTTCAGCTTGTGTGCCAGTCTTGACTCCTGGGTGTGCCACCTCTCTCCCTCTCATTCAGTGGGCCATAGAAAGCCTATTTATTTTTTTTTTTAAATATTATTGGGTTTCTAAAGTCTCCCTGAAAAAAACAAAAAATACATAAAAAAACAGTGGGAGAGTAATATTGCCCTTTCAGCTTGTGTGCCAGTCTTGACTCCTGGGTGTGCCACCTCTCTCCCTTTCATTCAGTGGGCCATAGAAAGCCTATTTATTTTTTCCGTGATTTGTGTTCTAAATTCTACCTCAACACAAAAACACTACATCAATCAGTGGGAGAAAAATATTGGCCTCAGTCAGGGCTTGTGTGCCACTGCTGTGTGTGCTATCTCTCATTCAGTGGGCTATAGCAAGCCTATTTTTTTTTTTTTTTTTTTTTTTAATATTATTTGGTTTCTAAAGTCTCCCTGAAAAAAAAAAAAACCCTAAAAAAACAGTGGGAGAGTAATATTGCCCTTTCAGCTTGTGTGCCAGTCTTGACTCCTGGGTGTGCCACCTCTCTCCCTCTCATTCAGTGGGCCATAGAAAGCCTATTTATTTTTTTTTTTAAATATTATTGGGTTTCTAAAGTCTCCCTGAAAAAACAAAAAATACATAAAAAAACAGTGGGAGAGTAATATTGCCCTTTCAGCTTGTGTGCCAGTCTTGACTCCTGGGTGTGCCACCTCTCTCCCTTTCATTCAGTGGGCCATAGAAAGCCTATTTTTTTTTTTTTTAATATTATTTGGTTTCTAATTCTCCCTGAAAAAAAAAAAAAAACCTAAAAAAACAGTGGGAGAGTAATATTGCCCTTTCAGCTTGTGTGCCAGTCTTGACTCCTGGGTGTGCCACCTCTCTCCCTCTCATTCAGTGGGCCATAGAAAGCCTATTTATTTTTTTTTTTAAATATTATTGGGTTTCTAAAGTCTCCCTGAAAAAACAAAAAATACATAAAAAAACAGTGGGAGAGTAATATTGCCCTTTCAGCTTGTGTGCCAGTCTTGACTCCTGGGTGTGCCACCTCTCTCCCTTTCATTCAGTGGGCCATAGAAAGCCTATTTTTTTTTTTTTAATATTATTTGGTTTCTAATTCTCCCTGAAAAAAAAAAAAAAACCTAAAAAAACAGTGGGAGAGTAATATTGCCCTTTCAGCTTGTGTGCCAGTCTTGACTCCTGGGTGTGCCACCTCTCTCCCTCTCATTCAGTGGGCCATAGAAAGCCTATTTATTTTTTTTTTTAAATATTATTGGGTTTCTAAAGTCTCCCTGAAAAAACAAAAAATACATAAAAAAACAGTGGGAGAGTAATATTGCCCTTTCAGCTTGTGTGCCAGTCTTGACTCCTGGGTGTGCCACCTCTCTCCCTTTCATTCAGTGGGCCATAGAAAGCCTATTTTTTTTTTTTTTAATATTATTTGGTTTCTAATTCTCCCTGAAAAAAAAAAAAAAACCTAAAAAAACAGTGGGAGAGTAATATTGCCCTTTCAGCTTGTGTGCCAGTCTTGACTCCTGGGTGTGCCACCTCTCTCCCTCTCATTCAGTGGGCCATAGAAAGCCTATTTATTTTTTTTTTTAAATATTATTGGGTTTCTAAAGTCTCCCTGAAAAAACAAAAAATACATAAAAAAACAGTGGGAGAGTAATATTGCCCTTTCAGCTTGTGTGCCAGTCTTGACTCCTGGGTGTGCCACCTCTCTCCCTTTCATTCAGTGGGCCATAGAAAGCCTATTTTTTTTTTTTTAATATTATTTGGTTTCTAATTCTCCCTGAAAAAAAAAAAAAAACCTAAAAAAACAGTGGGAGAGTAATATTGCCCTTTCAGCTTGTGTGCCAGTCTTGACTCCTGGGTGTGCCACCTCTCTCCCTCTCATTCAGTGGGCCATAGAAAGCCTATTTATTTTTTTTTTTAAATATTATTGGGTTTCTAAAGTCTCCCTGAAAAAACAAAAAATACATAAAAAAACAGTGGGAGAGTAATATTGCCCTTTCAGCTTGTGTGCCAGTCTTGACTCCTGGGTGTGCCACCTCTCTCCCTTTCATTCAGTGGGCCATAGAAAGCCTATTTTTTTTTTTTTAATATTATTTGGTTTCTAATTCTCCCTGAAAAAAAAAAAAAAACCTAAAAAAACAGTGGGAGAGTAATATTGCCCTTTCAGCTTGTGTGCCAGTCTTGACTCCTGGGTGTGCCACCTCTCTCCCTCTCATTCAGTGGGCCATAGAAAGCCTATTTATTTTTTTTTTTAAATATTATTGGGTTTCTAAAGTCTCCCTGAAAAAACAAAAAATACATAAAAAAACAGTGGGAGAGTAATATTGCCCTTTCAGCTTGTGTGCCAGTCTTGACTCCTGGGTGTGCCACCTCTCTCCCTTTCATTCAGTGGGCCATAGAAAGCCTATTTTTTTTTTTTTTAATATTATTTGGTTTCTAATTCTCCCTGAAAAAAAAAAAAAAACCTAAAAAAACAGTGGGAGAGTAATATTGCCCTTTCAGCTTGTGTGCCAGTCTTGACTCCTGGGTGTGCCACCTCTCTCCCTCTCATTCAGTGGGCCATAGAAAGCCTATTTATTTTTTTTTTTAAATATTATTGGGTTTCTAAAGTCTCCCTGAAAAAACAAAAAATACATAAAAAAACAGTGGGAGAGTAATATTGCCCTTTCAGCTTGTGTGCCAGTCTTGACTCCTGGGTGTGCCACCTCTCTCCCTTTCATTCAGTGGGCCATAGAAAGCCTATTTTTTTTTTTTTAATATTATTTGGTTTCTAATTCTCCCTGAAAAAAAAAAAAAAACCTAAAAAAACAGTGGGAGAGTAATATTGCCCTTTCAGCTTGTGTGCCAGTCTTGACTCCTGGGTGTGCCACCTCTCTCCCTCTCATTCAGTGGGCCATAGAAAGCCTATTTATTTTTTTTTTTAAATATTATTGGGTTTCTAAAGTCTCCCTGAAAAAACAAAAAATACATAAAAAAACAGTGGGAGAGTAATATTGCCCTTTCAGCTTGTGTGCCAGTCTTGACTCCTGGGTGTGCCACCTCTCTCCCTTTCATTCAGTGGGCCATAGAAAGCCTATTTTTTTTTTTTTAATATTATTTGGTTTCTAATTCTCCCTGAAAAAAAAAAAAAAACCTAAAAAAACAGTGGGAGAGTAATATTGCCCTTTCAGCTTGTGTGCCAGTCTTGACTCCTGGGTGTGCCACCTCTCTCCCTCTCATTCAGTGGGCCATAGAAAGCCTTTTTTTTTTTTGGTTTTTTTAATATTATTTGGTTTCTAAAGTCTCCCTGAAAAAAACAAAAAAAACATAAAAAAACAGTGGGAGAGTAATATTGCCCTTTCAGCTTGTGTGCCAGTCTTGACTCCTGGGTGTGCCACCTCTCTCCCTTTCATTCAGTGGGCCATAGAAAGCCTATTTTTTTTTTTTTTTTAATATTATTTGGTTTCTAATTCTCCCTGAAAAAAAAAAAAAAACCTAAAAAAACAGTGGGAGAGTAATATTGCCCTTTCAGCTTGTGTGCCAGTCTTGACTCCTGGGTGTGCCACCTCTCTCCCTCTCATTCAGTGGGCCATAGAAAGCCTTTTTTTTTTTTGGTTTTTTTAATATTATTTGGTTTCTAAAGTCTCCCTGAAAAAAACAAAAAAAACATAAAAAACAGTGGGAGAGTAATATTGCCCTTTCAGCTTGTGCGCCAGTCTTGACTCCTGGTTGTGCCACCTCTCTCTCTCTAATTGTGGGCCATAGAAAGCCTTTTTTTTTTTTTTTTTTAATATTATTTGGTTTCTAAAGTCTCCCTGAGAAAAAAAAATAAATAAATTAGGTGGGAGATTAATATTGACATTAGTGCTTGAGTGACAGTCCTGCGTGTGTGTCATCTCTGTGATTTTGTGCCACAGAAAACAGAGTGTGTAACATTGTGCCTGATTTTCCTTGTGGTCTCACCAACCTGTTAAGGGATATTGAAATCATACTGAAGTTATAGCTCACCGTGTAAGTTGTTTGATAGCAACAAATAAAGTTACTTTGGTTAAGATTTTAAAACAATGAGGAAGTCTGGTGCAAGAGGTCGTCGTGGGCGTTCATTGTCAGCTGGTAATGATGGTAGTGGTAGTGGAGCATCAGGTGGTCGTGGGGATAAAAATATTCCACCTAAGTCTGGAGCTGTGGAGCCAGTTTCGTCGTCAGGCTACACAAGGCCTCGAACGCTCTCTTTTCTGGGAGTAGGAAAACCGCTTTTAAAGGCGGAGCAGCAACAGCAAGTTTTGGCTTACATTGCAGACTCAGCCTCTAGCTCTTTTGCCTCCTCTTCCGAAACTGGTAAATGTAAAAGCAGCGCGTCGCTTGTGGATGTTCACGGTCAGGGACAAGTCGCTTCCTTGTCCTCCTCAGCAAAAACTACAACAAGAGAGAAGGATGCAGCAGGCGACACAACGGGTCACTCCATGGAGCTCTTTACACATACCGTCCCTGGCTTAGAAAGTGAAACATTTAACAGGCCATGCCCATTACAAGTATATTCTGACATGGAGTGCACTGATGCACAGCCACAGCCAGAGTACTATGCTGCTCCTTTGACTCAGACCACCACATTGCCCTCTCAGGGTACAGATCCACAATCAGACCCTGATGAGACTATGTTGCCCCGCCACGAACGCTATACCACCGACCGACACAGTGACACAGACGAAGTTGCACACGAGCTCGAAGAGGAGGTAATAGATGACCCAGTTATTGACCCCGATTGGCAGCCATTGGGGGAACAGGGTGCAGGCGGCAGTAGTTCAGAAGCGGAGGTGGAGGAGGGGCCGCAGCAGGCATCAACATCGCAACAGGTTCCATCTGCCGGGCCCGTATCTGGACCAAAACGCGTGTCAAAGCCAAAACCTGTTGGAGCACAGCGTTGCCATCCGGTTAAAGCTCAGTCTGCAATCCCTGAAAAGGGATCAGAGTCTAGGAAGAGTGCAGTCTGGCATTTTTTTAAACAACATCCAACTGATCAGCGCAAAGTCATCTGTCAAAAATGTTCAACTAGCTTAAGCAGAGGTCAGAATCTGAAAAGTCTAAATACTAGTTGCATGCATAGACACTTAACCACCATGCATTCTCAAGCCTGGACTAACTACCAAACGTCCCTCAAGGTTGTAGCACCCTCGGCCAATGAAGCTAGTCAGCAACGCAACATCCCTTCCGTCACTGTAAGGCCACCATTTTCCGCACCACCGGCAGTATCTGTGCAGGTTTCTTTGCCAGCCAAAAGCAGTCAGGGTCAGGGAATCACCAGTTTTGTAGGAGGAAATATTGCATGTAGGGCACCGGCGGAAACAATACCGTCTCCAACCGTCTCTCAGTCTGCCATGTCCACCGGCACACCCGAAAGTTCCACGATCTACAGCTCTCCAGTCCAGCTCACCCTACATGAGACTCTGGTTAGAAAAAGGAAGTACTTATCCTCGCATCCGCGTACACAGGGTTTTAACGCCCACATAGCTAGACTAATCTCGTTAGAGATGATGCCCTACCGGTTAGTTGAAAGCGAAGCTTTCAAAGCCCTGATGGAGTACGCTGAACCACGATACGAGCTACCCAGTCGACACTTTTTTTCCAGAAAAGCCATCCCAGCCCTGCACCAGCATGTTAAACAGCGCATCGTCCATGCACTCAGGCAATCTGTGAGTACAAAGGTGCACCTGACTACAGATGCATGGACCAGTAGGCATGGCCAGGGACGTTATGTGTCCATCACGGCACACTGGGTGAATGTGGTGGATGCAGGGTCCACAGGCGACATCAATTTAGGGACAGTTGTGCCTAGCCCACGGTCTAGGAAACAGTTGGCTGTAGGCGTTCGCACCCCCTCCTCCTCCTCCTCGTCCTCCTGCAGAAGCTACAGGTCTTCCACAGAACGCAGTCGGCCAACCACTCCATCGGCAGATGACACTGTTGCACACCAGTTGTCCCATTATGGGCCAGCTACTGCCAAGCGTCAGCAGGCTGTATTGGCTATGAAGTGTTTGGGCGACAACAGACACACCGCGGAAGTTCTGTCCGAGTTCTTGCAACAAGAAACGCAGTCGTGGCTGGGCACAGTAGATCTTGAGGCAGGCAAGGTAGTGAGTGATAACGGAAGGAATTTCATGGCTGCCATCTCCCTTTCCCAACTGAAACACATTCCTTGCCTGGCTCACACCTTAAACCTGGTGGTGCAGTGCTTATTGAAAACTTATCCTGGGTTCTCCGACCTGCTCCTCAAAGTGCGTGCACTTTGCTCACATATCCGACGTTCGCCTGTACACGCCAGCCGTATGCAAACCTATCAGCGGTCTTTGAACCTTCCCCAGCATCGCCTAATCATAGACGTTGCAACAAGGTGGAACTCAACACTGCACATGCTTCAGAGACTGTGCGAACAGAGGCGTGCTGTTATTTATTTGTGGGAGGATACACGGGCAGGCAGTAGGATGGCAGACATGGAGTTGTCAGGTGTGCAGTGGTCGAAGATACAAGACATGTGTCAAGTCCTTCAGTGTTTTGAGGAATGCACACGGCTGGTTAGTGCAGACAACGCCGTAATAAGCATGAGCATCCCCCTAATGCGTCTGCTGATGCAAAGTTTGACGCACATAAAGGAGCAGGCGTCTGCACCAGAGGAAGAGGGAAGCCTTGATGACAGTCAGCCATTGTCTGGTCAGGGCAGTGTACAGGACGAGGTAGCGGGCGAAGAGGAGGTGGAGGACGAGGAGGATGATGGGGATGAGTATATTTTTAATGCGGAAACTTTCACGGGGGCACAGGAAATTGGTTGCGTGTCACGGCCGGGTTCTGGTTTTTTGAGGGACACAAGTGACGTAGATTTGCCTGCAACTGCCCCTCAACCAATCACAACCGGAGATTTGACAACTGGAACTTTGGCCCACATGGCGGATTATGCCTTACGTATCCTAAAAAGGGACACACGCATTACGAAAATGATGAACGATGACGATTACTGGTTGGCCTGCCTCCTTGATCCACGCTATAAAGGCAAATTGCAAAATATTATGCCACATGAGAACTTGGAACTAATATTAGCAACCAAACAATCAACTCTTGTTGACCGTTTGCTTCAGGCATTCCCAGCACACAGCGCACGTGATCGTTCTCACACGAGCTCCAGGGGGCAGCAGACTAGGAGTGTTAGGGGTGCACACATCAGAAGTGGCGTTGGACAGAGGGGTTTTCTGACCAGGTTGTGGAGTGATTTTGCTATGACCGCAGACAGGACAGGTACTGCTGCATCAATTGAAAGTGACAGGAGACAACATTTGTCCAGTATGGTTACTAACTATTTTTCATCCCTTATCGATGTTCTCCCTCAACCGTCATTCCCATTTGATTACTGGGCCTCCAAATTAGACACCTGGCCAGAATTGGCAGAATATGCATTGCAGGAGCTTGCTTGCCCGGCAGCAAGTGTCCTATCAGAAAGAGTATTCAGTGCTGCAGGGTCAATATTAACCGAAAAAAGGACTCGTCTGGCTACCCAAAATGTTGACGATCTAACATTCATTAAAATGAACCACAACTGGATTTCAAAATCTTTTGCCCCACCTTGCCCGGCCGACACCTAGCTTTCCTATGAAAAGCTCTTGCCTGTGAATTACTTTTCTAATGTCTAATTTGCTGCTGCAGATTGTACAGCATACGACATGTTTACACCTCCCTAAATGGCCAAACTCCCCACACGGGGCCGTGGTATCGCGACTTGGCGCAAGCACCCGTGAGACTGCTGTTTGTCTGAAGAGGTGGGTGTGCTCGCTTTTGGTTGACGGCATTGCTACTGGGTCCCTCATAGTACAATGTAGTGTCTCTGGCGGTGGTGGTGCGCACCCAACGTCAGACACACCGTTGTAACATGAGTGGCCCTGGGGCGGTCCCGCCGGCCTCAAGAGAGTTCCCCCCTACCCCAGCTCAAACTGGGCTCTACTACGTGCAAAATTATGTCGCACAGCTCCACCAATCTTTAGTCTATTCGCTGACATCATTCAATGTCTGGCACTGACAATACAAATTTGTAGACATCTATGATGCAACTTAAAGTAGTCTGTGTCTGTGTCCTATATTGGCACCATTAAATAGTTACTGCCAAATTACTATGTCAGAAACACAGCAGATGAGCCCACCCCTGTACCTAAGTATGCCATCTTTTTTTTTGTTTTGGTTGTTTTGCGAGACATTAACATCTATTTATATTTTGGGAGTACTGGGACAGACACTCCTTGCACTACTCCTCCACTCAGCACCAAGCTGCCTGCCCGTGTATCCATGTAACCGCTGTAAAACTGCCATGAGCCTATTGTTTGTTATTTTAGGCCTTTGATAGCCTGTCTGCGGTCCCTACTCCTCCACTGACCACCAAGCTGCCTGCCCGTGTATCCATGTAACCGCTGTAAAACTGCCATGAGCCTATTGTTTGTTATTTTAGGCCTTTGAAGCCTTTCTGCGCTCCCTCCTTCCACTAGTCCTCCACTGACCAGACCACTGCTGCCCGTGTACCCCTGGAACCAATTTTAAAGTGCCTACAGCCAGCCCATTTTATTGTGTTAGGCCTTCGAAGCCTGTCTGCGGTCCATACTTCCACTAGTCCTCCACTGACCAGACCACTGCTGCCCGTGTACCCCTGGAACCAATTTTAAAGTGCCTACAGCCAGCCCATTTTATTGTGTTAGGCCTTCGAAGCCTGTCTGCGGTCCATACTTTAAATACTCCTCCACTCACCACCAAGCTGCCTGCCCGTGTATCCATGTAACCGCTGTAAAACTGCCATGAGCCTATTGTTTGTTATGTTAGGCCTTTGATAGCCTGTCTGCGGTCCCTACTTTAAATACTCCTCCACTCACCACCACCAAGCTGCCTGCCCGTGTATCCATGTAACCGCTGTGAAACTGCCATGAGCCTATTGTTTTTTTATGTTAGGCCTTTGATAGCCTGTCTGCGGTCCCTACTTTAAATACTCCTCCACTCACCACCACCAAGCTGCCTGCCCGTGTATCCATGTAACCGCTGTAAAACTGCCATGAGCCTATTGTTTGTTATTTTAGGCCTTTGAAGCCTTTCTGCGCTCCCTCCTTCCACTAGTCCTCCACTGACCAGACCACTGCTGCCCGTGTACCCCTGGAACCAATTTTAAAGTGCCTACAGCCAGCCCATTTTATTGTGTTAGGCCTTCGAAGCCTGTCTGCGGTCCATACTTCCACTAGGCCTCCACTGACCAGACCACTGCTGCCCGTGTACCCCTGGAACCAATTTTAAAGTGCCTACAGCCAGCCCATTTTATTGTGTTAGGCCTTCGAAGCCTGTCTGCGGTCCATACTTCCACTAGGCCTCCACTGACCAGACCACTGCTGCCCGTGTACCCCTGGAACCAATTTTAAAGTGCCTACAGCCAGCCCATTTTATTGTGTTAGGCCTTCGAAGCCTGTCTGCGGTCCATACTTCCACTAGGCCTCCACTGACCAGACCACTGCTGCCCGTGTACCCCTGGAACCAATTTTAAAGTGCCTACAGCCAGCCCATTTTATTGTGTTAGGCCTTCGAAGCCTGTCTGCGGTCCCTCCTTCCACTAGGCCTCCACTGACCAGACCACTGCTGCCCGTGTACCCCTGGAACCAATTTTAAAGTGCCTACAGCCAGCCCATTTTATTGTGTTAGGCCTTCGAAGCCTGTCTGCGGTCCATACTTTAAATACTCCTCCACTCACCACCAAGCTGCCTGCCCGTGTATCCATGTAACCGCTGTAAAACTGCCATGAGCCTATTGTTTGTTATGTTAGGCCTTTGATAGCCTGTCTGCGGTCCCTACTTTAAATACTCCTCCACTCACCACCACCAAGCTGCCTGCCCGTGTATCCATGTAACCGCTGTAAAACTGCCATGAGCCTATTGTTTGTTATGTTAGGCCTTTGATAGCCTGTCTGCGGTCCTTACTTTAAATACTCCTCCACTCACCACCTAGCTGCCTGTGTATCCATGTAACCGATGTAAAACTGCCATGACTGCCTACTGTTTGTTATTTTAGGCCTTTGATAGCCTGTCTGCGGCCCCTACTTGCAATACTCCTCCACTGACCACAATGCTGCCTGGAGTGCCTGCCTGTGTATCCATGTAACCGATGTAAAACTGCCATGACTGCCTACTGTTTGTTATTTTAGGCCTTTGATAGCCTGTCTGCGGCCCCTACTTGCAATACTCCTCCACTGAGCACAATGCTGCCTGGAGTGCCTGCCTGTGTATCCATGTAACCGATGTAAAACTGCCATGACTGCCTACTGTTTGTTATTTTAGGCCTTTGATAGCCTGTCTGCAGCCCCTACTTGCAATACTCCTCCACTGACCACACCAATGCTGCCCGTGTACCCCTGGAACCTATTTAAAAGTTCATAGAGCCTAGTTATATATTTTATTTACTATTAATAAGGCCATGATGGACTACGCTGTACCACGCTACAAGCTAACCAGTCGACACTTCTTTTGCGAGAAAAGCCATCCCAACCCTCCACCAGCATGTAGAAGACCGCATTGTCCATGCACTCTGGCAATCTGTGAGTACAAAGGTGCACCTGACAACAGACGCATGGACCTGTAGGCATGGCCACGGAAGATTACGTGTCCATTACGGCGCAATGGGTTAATGTGGTGGATGCATGGTCCACAGGGGACAGCCTACTAAGTCTGTCTGCAGTCCCTAATTCAAATTGTCCTCCACTGTCTAAATCGGAACTTCCACCTTCTGGCTTTCGGCCTATAGTATCAGAAATTAAACTGCATTTGGCCTTCAACTTTGGTTAGGGCCTACTAACGGCTTCTGCCCCTCCCTGGTGTTGTCCTCAACTAAATAAAGCTGAGCTTCAACCTTCCGGCTCTCATTATGTGGTTTTAAAAAAAAAAATGGTGGTTAGGGCCTACTAACGGCTTCTGCCCCTCCCTGGTGTTGTCCTCAACTAAATAAAGCTGAGCTTCAACCTTCCGGCTCTCATTAAGTGGTTTTTTAAAAAAAATGGTGGTTAGGGCCTACTAACGGCTTCTGCCCCTCCCTGGTGTTGTCCTCAACTAAATAAAGCTGAGCTTCAACCTTCCGGCTCTCATTAAGTGGTTTTAAAAAAAAAAAAAATGGTGGTTAGGGCCTACTAACGGCTTCTGCCCCTCCCTGGTGTTGTCCTCAACTAAATAAAGCTGAGCTTCAACCTTCCGGCTCTCATTATGTGGTTTAAAAAAAAAAAATGGTGGTTAGGGCCTACTAACGGCTTCTGCCCCTCCCTGGTGTTGTCCTCAACTAAATAAAGCTGAGCTTCAACCTTCCGGCTCTCATTAAGTGGTTTTAAAAAAAAAATGGTGGTTAGGGCCTACTAACGGCTTCTGCCCCTCCCTGGTGTTGTCCTCAACTAAATAAAGCTGAGCTTCAACCTTCCGGCTCTCATTAAGTGGTTTTAAAAAAAAAAAAAATGGTGGTTAGGGCCTACTAACGGCTTCTGCCCCTCCCTGGTGTTGTCCTCAACTAAATAAAGCTGAGCTTCAACCTTCCGGCTCTCATTAAGTGGTTTTAAAAAAAAAAAAAATGGTGGTTAGGGCCTACTAACGGCTTCTGCCCCTCCCTGGTGTTGTCCTCAACTAAATAAAGCTGAGCTTCAACCTTCCGGCTCTCATTATGTGGTTTAAAAAAAAAAAATGGTGGTTAGGGCCTACTAACGGCTTCTGCCCCTCCCTGGTGTTGTCCTCAACTAAATAAAGCTGAGCTTCAACCTTCCGGCTCTCATTAAGTGGTTTTAAAAAAAAAATGGTGGTTAGGGCCTACTAACGGCTTCTGCCCCTCCCTGGTGTTGTCCTCAACTAAATAAAGCTGAGCTTCAACCTTCCGGCTCTCATTAAGTGGTTTTAAAAAAAAAAAAAATGGTGGTTAGGGCCTACTAACGGCTTCTGCCCCTCCCTGGTGTTGTCCTCAACTAAATAAAGCTGAGCTTCAACCTTCCGGCTCTCATTAAGTGGTTTTAAAAAAAAAATGGTGGTTAGGGCCTACTAACGGCTTCTGCCCCTCCCTGGTGTTGTCCTCAACTAAATAAAGCTGAGCTTCAACCTTCCGGCTCTCATTATGTGGTTTAAAAAAAAAAAATGGTGGTTAGGGCCTACTAACGGCTTCTGCCCCTCCCTGGTGTTGTCCTCAACTAAATAAAGCTGAGCTTCAACCTTCCGGCTCTCATTAAGTGGTTTTAAAAAAAAAATGGTGGTTAGGGCCTACTAACGGCTTCTGCCCCTCCCTGGTGTTGTCCTCAACTAAATAAAGCTGAGCTTCAACCTTCCGGCTCTCATTAAGTGGTTTTAAAAAAAAAAAAAATGGTGGTTAGGGCCTACTAACGGCTTCTGCCCCTCCCTGGTGTTGTCCTCAACTAAATAAAGCTGAGCTTCAACCTTCCGGCTCTCATTAAGTGGTTTTAAAAAAAAAATGGTGGTTAGGGCCTACTAACGGCTTCTGCCCCTCCCTGGTGTTGTCCTCAACTAAATAAAGCTGAGCTTCAACCTTCCGGCTCTCATTAAGTGGTTTTAAAAAAAAAAAAAATGGTGGTTAGGGCCTACTAACGGCTTCTGCCCCTCCCTGGTGTTGTCCTCAACTAAATAAAGCTGAGCTTCAACCTTCCGGCTCTCATTAAGTGGTTTTAAAAAAAAAATGGTGGTTAGGGCCTACTAACGGCTTCTGCCCCTCCCTGGTGTTGTCCTCAACTAAATAAAGCTGAGCTTCAACCTTCCGGCTCTCATTAAGTGGTTTTAAAAAAAAAAAAAATGGTGGTTAGGGCCTACTAACGGCTTCTGCCCCTCCCTGGTGTTGCCCTCAACTAAATAAAGCTGAGCTTCAACCTTCTGCTCCAAATTACCATTTTAAAAAATGCAATAGGCTTTTCCGGCCTACTAAAGGTGTCTGCCCCTCCCTGGTGTTGTCCTCAACTGAACAAAGCTGAGCTTCCACATTCTGGCTTTCGCCCTATACTATCAGATATTAAACTGCATTTGGCCTACTAGTGTGGTTAGGCCCTTGAAACAGTGTCTGCTGCTCTTGGGTTTGCTACTCCACTGAACAAAGCAATGCCGCCTGTTTAGTCCTGTTACCAATTTTGAACTGCATGTAGCCTACTTTATTCTTTGGCCCTATATCTGTTTCCTCCTCATCCTGCCCATTGCCCAGCCACTGCTAAATGAGTCTGCTGGTACATTGACCTAGACCACTACATTCCCCTTGTACTCTACACAGCCAGAATCTGTCCCTGCTGAAAGTAAGGTTCCCCTTCCCGCATGTTATACCACCTTACACAGGGACAAAGAGGAAGGTGCAGATGAAAGTGCAGGTTCCTTCATCAGGTGGGGGGGCATACTCGTTGGCGACGTCACTGGCACAGGGCCCCTCAGAGTACGCAAAAGTGTCGCTGCTGGTGGGAGGCGCCCCCGCCATGCAAACACACCGCCGTACTTTGAGGGGCCCTGTGCCAGTGGCAATGCGAACGAGTGGGCCCCCCCTGCTTGCTCAGGATCACAGCACTTGCAACTTTTAAATACTTACCTTTCCCTGCAACACCGCCGTGACGTAGTCCGCATTTCCTGGGCCCACGAAAAACTTGAGCCAGCCCTACTCCCCCCACAACTTTCCCCCAATTCCCTATGCCCAACTATTATTATACAGTTAATTAAGATTGGCAAGCTTCAGAAACAAGAATGGATGTTTTTGGCATTAAAATGGGCACTGTAGGTGTTTTCCTGGCCTCCACTCACTGCCGACTATGCTTCCCCATTGACTTGCATTGGGTTTCGTGTTTCGGTCGATCCCCGATTTTTAGCGATAATCGGCCGACTGCACTCGACTCGACTCTGGACAAAATCGGGTTTCCCAAAACCCTACTCGATCTTAAAAAAATGAAAGTCGCTCAACCCTAATCCTAAACACAACAAAAACGATCTAATCCATTTTGTTTGTGGAGCGATATTGGTGGTAATATGATGGAAAAACATTCAGGCTGCGGCCAACAGTAATGTGGGTCAGAGATGATACAAGACACGCGCAGACATCAGTGGGTTAAAAGCTGCAAAAGAAAATCATACAAAAGAAAACATGAATAAAGGAATAAAAACAAATATAAAACCATAGAAGGATCCAGTGTGGATGCCCACCCATGGGGGAAGATAATACAGGGGGCGCAACATGGTGAGAGACACAAGAGCATAATCAAACAATATTCACAATACTGCCTAGTATATACTTGAGCAGAATACGTCATAAATATCACATAAATGTGGTAACAATTACCACAAATGAGGGCCTTCATAGAAAGGAGGAAAAACTTAGAGACTCATTAAGTCCTTTGGGAGTCATTGTGTCCACCCGGACGATCCAGCTGGCTTCCCGTTGGGCAAGAGCCCTCTTATAATTGCCACCTCTTAATCCCAAATGGATACTCTCGATGCCTCTGACCTGAAGAGTCCTCGCGTCACAATCATGAAAGTGTTTGAAGTGGCGAGGAATAGTCTTCAGGTCAGAGTCATCCTCTATGGTACTAGCCGCCTGTATATCCCTAACGTGTTCGCGAACACGTATCCGTAGTTCCCGAGAGGTCAGTCCGATATAGATCAGTGAACATCCACATGTGGCGTAATACACCACGTTGGATGTACCACACGAAATACGCTGCCGGATAGAGAACTCCTTATTGCCGTCGGAGGATTTGAATGTAGTGGCCCGAATGATGTTATCACACGCCAAACAATGGCCACACCGGAAACAGCCCAGACTCGGACCCCTGGTACTAAAGGGATTAGTATAAGGGGCAATATAATGGCTACGGACAAGAAGATTACTTAGGTTTGGGGATCTCCTTGCAGTCATCAGAGGGAAATCACCCAATACCTGTGCAAGGGAAGGTTCAGTCTTTAGCACCGGCCAATGTTTTTTTAGTATTTCTCTCATATGGGACCATTCATGGTTATAAGTTGTTATAAACCTAACTTTGTCATAGTTTGATTCTCCCATGTGTTTCCTGTTATTGGCGTAAAGGAGGTCTCTGCGGGGTGTCCGCCTAGCTCTATCAAAACCCCTCCTAATGCTTCTTCGACTGTATCCTCGGTCCCTGAACCGACCCTCCAGGTCAGCCGCCTGTGCCAAAAACTTTTCCTCTGTGGAACAAATCCGCCTCATTCTAAGGAACTGTCCGACAGGGACAGCCCCAATGGTGGAGGGATTGTGCGCAGAATCCGCACTTAATAGCGCATTGACTGATGTTGATTTCCTGAATACGTCAGTTTGGATATGACGGGTAGCGTCAATCTCCAACGTAACATCCAGGAAGTCAATGCGCTGTGGGTCAAAAATATGTGTAAGCCTGATGTTAAAGGGGTTGGCATCAAGATCCCTCATAAAATCCTCGAGCTGCCGCGTCGTCCCCGCCCACAAAAAAAGAACATCATCAATATACCTAAGCCAGCACAGCACACGGGCAGCGGCCCGCAACCCACCATCACCAAAAATGTGCCTCTCCCATGAGCCCAGAAAGAGGTTGGCGTATGATGGGGCACAGGCCGCGCCCATGGCCGTGCCACGCTTCTGCAAATAAAAAGCGTCCTTAAAAGTAAAAAAATTATGGGTCAGGGCAAAACGCAGCAGCTCGAGGATAAATTCACACATGGGGCTGCCCAAGTCGGAGGCCCCCAAGAATAGGCGGACTGCTGCCAACCCATGCTCATGATCAATGCACGTATAGAGCGTTTGTACATCGGCGGTGACCAGGAGGGTACCAGGCTCCACAAAGATACCGTCAACCCGTGTGAGGACGTCCGTCGTGTCTCTGACGTATGATGGCAATGTTTCTACAAGGGGTTTTAAAAAGAAATCTATAAATTTACAAATTGGATCACATAGGCCATCAATACCTGACACGATCGGACGGCCCGGTGGGTTGACGGGATCCTTGTGGACCTTTGGAAGCAGATAGAACGTAGGTATCCTTGGGAACCTTACTGTTAGGCCATCCAATACCTTCCTGTCAATAATACCATCCTCAAATGCCCTGCCCAGGATGGTCTGCAACTGAGAGGAGAAGGAGGTCAAAGGGCTATGTGTCAATTTAACATATGTAGAGGCATCCCGCAGCTGGCGGAATGCCTCTTTCTCATATTTGTTGCATGGCCAGATGACCACGTTCCCCCCCTTATCAGCTGGTTTGATAATAATGTCCTTAAAGGACTGTAGTTCTTTTATGGCATTCCTCTGTTTAAATGTAAGGTTATCAAATTTTCGTCTGGGGGATAATAATTTAAGATCCTCCGTAACCAGACGGGTGAAAATGTCTACGGCTGGACATAGTGACAAAGGGGGGAACCTAGTTGATCTGGGCATGCAACTCGGTGGAAGCCTACCTTTAGGTCCACTTGACTGTTCCTCCAGGAGGTCTTCTAAGGCTTGTAAAGCCTCCCTCTCCATCTCAGACGAAAGCCCCTGGTCAGAATTATTCCTAAAGTGCAGTTTTTTAAAGATAAGCTTCCGGGAAAACAAGTGGAGGTCCTTCAGGGCTGCAAAAAAATCAAACGAGTTAGTGGGTGAAAAACTCAAACCCCTGCTCAGGACCTCGATCTGGGCGACCGAAAGGGACCGAGTAGATAAATTCAGTACCTGAAGACCTCCACTATTATTTGTCCCCGATTGCTTGTTTGCCACAGTCCCAGCCTTCGATGCCTGTCTAGTCGTCATCTTTTTTGTGTGTGACTGCATCCCAGGCTGTTCTCCCCTCACATCCATCCGTGGGGTATACCCATCCTCAGACGGTGCATTGGAGCGGGTAGATCTAGAGCGGGACCTAGAGCTTGAGATGTTTCTAAAGCGGGAGCGTGACCGATCACCTGTGCCTCGCCATCTGTACACATTTAAAGTTTGTTTATCTTGTACATCCCTCTTGAATTTTTTGGATTTCTGGCCTTGGATCTCATTAACCCATTTCTGCATCTCAATATCGATATCTTCATTTAGTTTTTTGAGTGCCTCCCCCGACAGGTCTTTTTTAAGTTTTGTTTGGATCTCCTCGATCTCGGTCTCAATAACATCGAGTTTAGAGGAGTCCAATCCCTTCAGTAATGTCATGTACCCAATGGAGCATGTATTGGAAAGCTCTTCCCATCTATTTTTAAAAGCTTCGTCTGTGATTGGGAAGGATGGAAAAACTTGGACTCTAAGTCCACGGGGGATCAATCCCCCTTCCAAATACTTCTCGAGAAAAGCATGGTTCCACCATACTCTGGTTCTCCTCTTTAAAAGGTCCTTAAAACATCGTATAGTCTCTTGTACATCACCACTAGCGCCCTCTGGTCCCCCATTAAAACCATCCTTAACCGTATCATTTATTTGAGCACGCCATGTGGAGTCTCGTGCTCTGAAGTCCATAGTGGGCCTGCAAAAGACTGTGATAAACACAGAAATAATAATAATACCAAAATGAGGCAACATACTAGATACTGGGAGAGGTAGAAAGATGCAAAATAGTGCAAGACTACCCCTCACCGAAAGAACCCAACTCCATATGAGCCATGAGAAGAAAGGAGAGACTAAGGAGCATATAGGTAATAGCTATTTTATTGATACAAATACAAAACAGTTATATCCATACAAAAGTACATATATAATACACAACCAGGATGGTTAAAAGGGATGAGTGGGGATCACCAGGTGTGTACCACCGATGGAATCAGCATGCAAACATACAAGGTAAGAACCCTATAGCTATAGTAGCACACAGGTATATGAGCCAAGGACTGGCATAATACTAGCACATAAATAATGGTATACCTTACCAATGCTGAGCCCGACAGTGGCACACACCCGGACAGATCCTAGGCACGGTCCCCGACGTACGTTTCGCCCACGATTTCACGTAGCTTTATCAAGGGGAGATGCCCCTGAGCGTGTCCGCCATCATTAAATGTGATAAACCAACCCCCATGTGACCAGTCACATGTGGCGTAATCGCCAATAGAATCTGGAATCACGCCCGGGATGCATGACGCCTGCTGCGGAGGTGTGGCTCGACGGGCGGCGTGCGCATGCGCCGCTGATTCCAGATTCTATTGGCGATTACGCCACATGTGACTGGTCACATGGGGGTTGGTTTATCACATTTAATGATGGCGGACACGCTCAGGGGCATCTCCCCTTGATAAAGCTACGTGAAATCGTGGGCGAAACGTACGTCGGGGACCGTGCCTAGGATCTGTCCGGGTGTGTGCCACTGTCGGGCTCAGCATTGGTAAGGTATACCATTATTTATGTGCTAGTATTATGCCAGTCCTTGGCTCATATACCTGTGTGCTACTATAGCTATAGGGTTCTTACCTTGTATGTTTGCATGCTGATTCCATCGGTGGTACACACCTGGTGATCCCCACTCATCCCTTTTAACCATCCTGGTTGTGTATTATATATGTACTTTTGTATGGATATAACTGTTTTGTATTTGTATCAATAAAATAGCTATTACCTATATGCTCCTTAGTCTCTCCTTTCTTCTCATGGCTCATATGGAGTTGGGTTCTTTCGGTGAGGGGTAGTCTTGCACTATTTTGCATCTTTCTACCTCTCCCAGTATCTAGTATGTTGCCTCATTTTGGTATTACTATACACGCTACACTCTACACCCTACACGCTACACTCTACACCCTACACCCTACATGCTACACGCTACACGCTACACCCTACACTCTACACCCTACACCCTACACGCTACACGCTACACTCTACACCCTACATTCTACACTCTACACCCTACACGCTACACCCTACACCCTATACGCTGCACACTACACGCTACAATCTACACCCTACACACTACACCCTACACTCTACACCCTACACCCTACACACTACATGCTACACTCTACACCCTACACGCTACACCCTACACCCTACATGCTACACCCTACACTCTACACCCTACACCCTACACGCTACACTCTACACCCTACACGCTACACCCTACACGCTACACCCTACACGCTACACTCTACACGCTACACCCTACACCCTACACCCTACACGCTACATGCTACACACTACACGCTACACGCTACAATCTACACGCTACATGCTACACCCTGCACGCTACACTCTACACCCTACACGCTACACCCTACACTCTACACGCTACATGCTACACGCTACACTCTACACTCTACACCCTACACGCTACACCCTACACCCTACACGCTACAATCTACATACTACAATCTACACTTTACACTCTACTCCCTACACTATACACTCTACACTCTAAATCCTACACTCTACACCCTACACTCTACACCCTACACTCTACATCCTACATTTTACACCCTACACCATACACTCTACAGTCTACACCCTACAGTCTTTAACATACAATCTACACTCTACACCCTAAAACCTACATCCTACACTCCACACCCTACACTCTACACCCTACACTCTACACTCCACACCTTACACTCTACACTCTACACGCTACACCCTATACACTCTACACCCTACACTCTACATCCTACACCCTACACTCTCCACTCTACATCCTACTCCCTACACCCCACACTCTACACCCTACACTCTACATCTTACACTCTACACTCTACACCCTACACTCTACACTCCACACTCTACACCCTACACTCTACACCATACACTCTACACTCTAAACTCTACACCCTACACTCTACACTCTTCACTCTACACTCTGCCCCTTACAATCTATACCCTACACCCTACACTCTACACCTTACACTCGACACTATATACCCTACACACTACACTCTACGCCCTACACCCTACACTCTATGCCCTACACCCTACACTCTACGCTCCACACTCTACACCCTACACACGTCACCATACACTCTACACTCTAAACTCTACACCCTACACTCTACACCCTACATCCTACACTGTACACTCTACACCCTACACTCTACACCCTACACTCTACACCCTACACGCTACACTCTACACCCTACACTCTACCCTCTACATCCTACACTCTACAGCCTACACTCTACACTCTACATCCTACACCCAACACCCTACACTCTACACTATACACTCTAAACCCTACACTCTACACCCTACACCCTACACTGTACACTCTGCACCCTACACTCTACACCCTACACTCTATACCTTACACGCTACACTCTACATACTACAATCTACACTCTACACTTTACACTCTACTCCCTACACTATACATTCTACACTCTACTCCCTACACTCTACACTCTACACCCTACACTCTACCCTCTACATCCTACACTCTACAGCCTACACTCTACACTCTACATCCTACACCCAACACCCTACACTCTACACTATACACTCTAAACCCTACACTCTACACTCTACACCCTACACTCTACACCATACACTCTACACCCTACACTCTACACCCTACACCCTACACTCAACTCCCTACACTCTACACTATACACTCTCTACCCTACACTCCACACCCAACACTCTACACACTACACCCTACACTCTACATCCTACCCCCAACGCCCTACACTCTACACTATACACTCTACACCCGACACTCTACACCATACACTCTACACTCTACACCCTACACTCTACACCCTACACTGTACACTCTACACCCTACACTCTACACCCTACACTCTACACCCTACACGCTACACTCTACATACCACAATCTACACTACACTCTACACCATACACTCTACACTCTAAACTCTACACCCTACACTCTACACTCTTCACTCTACACTCTGCCCCTTACAATCTATACCCTACACCCTACACTCTACACCTTACACTCGACACTATATAACCTACACACTACACTCTACGTCCTACACCCTACACTCTATGCCCTACACCCTACACTCTACGCTCCACACTCTA
Organism: Ranitomeya variabilis; assembly: GCF_051348905.1. Taxonomy (NCBI): domain Eukaryota; kingdom Metazoa; phylum Chordata; class Amphibia; order Anura; family Dendrobatidae; genus Ranitomeya; species Ranitomeya variabilis. The sequence goes on along the minus strand of NW_027508006.1, from coordinate 5,336 downwards.
CACCCTACACTCTTCACCATACACTCTACACTCTAAACTCTACACCCTACACTCTACACCCTACACTCTACACCCTACACTCTACACCCTACACTCTACACCCTACACGCTACACTCTACATACTACAATCTACACTCTACACTTTACACTCTACTCCCTACACTATACATTCTACACTCTACTCCCTACACTATACACTCTACACCCTACACTCTACCCTCTACATCCTACACTCTACAGCCTACACTCTACACTCTACATCCTACACCCAACACCCTACACTCTACACTATACACTCTAAACCCTACACTATACACTCTACACCCTACACTCTACACCATACACTCTACACCCTACACTCTACACCCTACACCCTACTCTCTACACCCTACACTCCACACTCTACATCCTACACTCTACAGCCTACACTCTACACTCTACATCCTACACCCAACACCCTACACTCTACACTCTACACCCTACACTCTACACCATACACCCTACACCCTACAATCTACACTCTACACCATACACTCTACACCCTACATCCTACACTCTACACTCTAAATCCTACACCCTACACTCTACACTATACACCGTACACTCTACACTCTACACTATACACCCTACACTCTACACCCTACACTCTACACTCTAAATCCTACACTCTACACCCTACACTCTACACCCTAAACTCTACATCCTACATTTTACACCATACACTCTACACCCTACACCATACACTCTACATTCTACACCCTACAGTCTAACATACAATCTACACTCTACACCCTACAACCTACATCCTACACTCTACACCCTACACTCTACACCCTACACTCTACACTCTACACTCCACACCCTACACTCTACACTCTACACGCTACACCCTATACACTCTACACCCTACACTCTACACTCTACATCCTACACCCTACACTCTCCACTCTACATCCTACTCCCTACACCCCACACTCTACACCGTACACTTTACACCCTACACTCTACACCCTACACCCTACACTTTTCCCCCAACACCCTACACTCTTCACCCTACACTCTACACCCTACACTCTAGACCCTACACTCTACATCCTACACTCTACACCCTACACTCTACACCCTACACCCTACACTCTACACTCCACACCCTACACTCTACAATATACACCCTACACTCTACACCCTACACTCTACACTCCACACTCTACACCCTACACTCTACACCCTACACTCTACACCCTATACCCTACACTCTACATCTTACACTCTATACTCTACACCCTACACCCTACACTCTATACTCCAAACTCTACACCCTACACTCTACACCCTTCACCCTACACTGTACACTCTACACCCTACACTCTACACCCTACACTCTACACCCTACACGCTACACTCTACATACTACAATCTACACTCTACAGTCTACACTTTACACTCTACTCCCTACACTATACATTCTACACTCTACACCCTACACTCTACACTCTACACCCTACACTCTACACTCTACATCCTACACTCTACAGCCTACACTCTACACTCTACATCCTACAACCAACACCCTACACTATGCACTCTACACCCTACACTCTACACCATACACTCTACACCCTACACTCTACACACTACACCCTACACTGTACACTCTACATCCTACACTCTACACCCTAAATGCTTCACTCTACATACTACAATCTACACTCTACACCCTACACTCTACACCCTACACTCTACACTCCACACCCTACACTCTACAATATACACCCTACACACTACACTGTACACCCTACACTCTACACACTACACTCTACACCCTATACCCAACACTCTACACCCTACACTCTACATCTTACACTCTACACTCTACACCCTACACTCTACACTCCACACTCTACACCCTACACTCTACACCCTACACTCTACACCCTATACCCTACACTCTACATCTTACACTCTACACTCTACACCCTACACCCTACACTCTATACTCCACACTCTACACCCTACACTCTACACCCTACACTCTACACTCTAAACTCTACACCCTACACTCTACACCCTTCACCCTACACTGTACACTCTACACCCTACACTGTACACCCTACACTCTACACCCTACACGCTACACTCTACATACTACAATCTACACTCTACAGTCTACACTTTACACTCTACTCCCTACACTATACATTCTACACTCTACACCCTACACTCTACACTCTACACCCTACACTCTACACTCTACATCCTACACTCTACAGACTACACTCTACACTCTACATCCTACAACCAACACCCTACACTATGCACTCTACACCCTACACTCTACACCATACACTCTACACTCTACACCCTACACTCTACACACTACACTCTACACTGTACACTCTACACCCTACACTCTACACCCTACATGCTTCACTCTACATACTACAATCTACACTCTACACCCTACACTCTACACCATACACTCTACACTCTACACCCTACACTCTACTCCCTACACTATACATTCTACACTCTACACCCTACACTCTACACCCTACACTCTACACTCTACATCCTACACTCTACAGCCTACACTCTACATCCTACACTCTACCCCCTACAATCTACACACTACACCCTACACCCTACAATCTACACTCTACACTCTACACCATACACTCTACACCCTACATCCTACACTCTACACTCTAAATCCTACACCCTACACTCTACACTATACACCGTACACTCTACACTCTACACTATACACCCTACACTCTACACCCTACACTCTACACTCTAAATCCTACACTCTACACCCTACACTCTACACTCTAAACCATACAATTTTCCCTCAACATCCTACACTCTTCACCCTACACTCTACACCCTACACTCTACACCCTACACTCTACATCCTACACTCTAAACCCTACACTCTACACCCTACACCCTACACTCTACACCCTACACTCTACACCCTACTCGCTACATCCAACACTCTAAACCCTACACTCTACACCCTACACCCTACACTCTACTCTCCACACCCTACACTCTACAATATACATCCTACAAACTACACTGTACACCCTACACTCTACACTCCACACCCTACACTCTACAATATACACCCTACACACTACACTGTACACCCTACACTCTACACCCTATACCCTACACTCTACACCCTACACTCTACACTCCACACTCTACACCCTACACTCTACACCCTACACTCTACACCCTATACCCTACACTCTACATCTTACACTCTACACTCTACACCCTACACCCTACACTCTATACTCCACACTCTACACCCTACACTCTACACCCTTCACCCTACACTGTACACTCTACACCCTACACTCTACACCCTACACTCTACACCCTACACTCTACACTCTACACCATACACTTTTCCCTCAACATCCTACACTCTTCACCCTACACTCTACACCCTACAATCTACACCCTACACTCTACATCCTACACTCTACACCCTACACCCTACACTCTACTCTCCACACCCTACACTCTACAATATACATCCTACAAACTACACTGTACACCCTACGCTCTACACCCTACACTCTACACCCTATACCCTACACTCTACACCCTACACTCTACATCTTACACTCTACACTCTACACCCTACACTCTACACCCTACACGCTACACTCTACATACTACAATCTACACTCTACACTCTACACTTTACACTCTACTCCATACACTATACATTCTACACTCTACACCCTACACTCTACACTCTACACCTTACACTCTACACTCTACATCCTACACTCTACAGCCTACACTCTACACTCTACATCCTACAACCAACACCCTACACTCTACACTATGCACTCTACACCCTACACTCTACACCGTACACTCTACACTCTACACCCTACACTCTACACACTACACCCTACACTGTACACTCTACACCCTGCACTCTACACCCTACACGCTTCACTCTACATACTACAATCTACACTCTACACTCTACACTTTACACTCTACTCCCTACACGATACATTCTACACTCTACACCCTACACTCTACACTCTACACTTTACACTCTACACTCTACATCCTACACTCTACATCCTACACCCTACACTCTCCACTCTACATCCTACTCCCTACACCCCGCACTCTACACCGTACACTTTACACCCTACACTCTACACCCTACACCCTACACTTTTCCCCAACACCCTACACTCTTCACCCTACACTCTACACCCTACACTCTAGACCCTACACTCTACATCCTACACTCTACACCCTACACTCTACACCCTACACCCTACACTCTACACTCCACACCCTACACTCTACAATATACACCCTGCACACTACACTGTACACTCTACACCCTACACTCTACACCCTATACCCTACACTCTACACCCTACACTCTACATCTTACACTCTACACTCTACACCCTACACTCTACACTCCACACTCTACACCCTACACTCTACACCCTACACTCTATACCCTACACTCTACATCTTACACTCTACACTCTACACCCTACACCCTACACTCTATACTCCACACTCTACACCCTACACTCTACACCATACACTCTACACTCTAAACTCTACACCCTACACTCTACACCCTTCACCCTACACTGTACACTCTACACCCTACACTCTACACCCTACACTCTACACCCTACACGCTACACTCTACATACTACAATCTACACTCTACAGTCTACACTTTACACTCTACTCCCTACACTATACATTCTACACTCTACACGCTACACTCTACACTCTACACCCTACACTCTACACTCTACATCCTACACTCTACAGCCTACACTCTACACTCTACATCCTACAACCAACACCCTACACTATGCACTCTACACCCTACACTCTACACCATACAATCTACACTCTACACCCTACACTACACACTACACCCTACACTGTACACTCTACACCCTACACTCTACACCCTAAATGCTTCACTCTACATACTACAATCTACACTCTACACTCTACACTTTACACTCTACTCCCTACACTATACATTCTACACTCTACACCCTACACTCTACACTCTACACCCTACACTCTACACTCTACATCCTACACTCTACAGCCTACACTCTACATCCTACACTCTACCCCCTACAATCTACACACTACACCCTACACCCTACAATCTACACTCTACACTCTACACCATACACTCTACACCCTACATCCTACACTCTACACTCTAAATCCTACACCCTACACTCTACACTATACACCGTACACTCTACACTCTACACTCTACACCCTACACTCTACACCC
>NW_027508005.1:32500-35000 GCF_051348905.1 Ranitomeya variabilis | reverse complement strand
TCGGGTGGAACCCCTGCCTCCGTTCTTCCCCTCGGGGGAGACGGGGAAGAAACGTGCCCCTGGAGTCCTGGAAGCGAGTGTCCGGCGCGCTCCGGGCGCCCTCGAGACGGAAGCCGGGTCGCGGTGCGATTCTCTCATAGGTCTCCCCGTTGGCGCGGAAGCGGGAGACATCCGACACAGAGAAACGCCGAGCCCGCTCCGAGGGGACAAAGTCAGAAGGAGCGATCCGCCCTCCCAGAGCCCTCCTGCGGACGAGGACTCTGGATCTGCCCCCCTTCTGACGACCGTCGCCCTCAGAGGACAGGAACCCACGTGGGGAGGGTCCGTTCGGGCTCGGGCGACCCAGGAAACGCGTCTCGGACTCGGGACGGACAACCGGCAAAAGTCCCCCTGGAGCCGCGGAAGCCTGGTCTCGGCGCGAGTGCGAACTTCCATGCAAAAGGGGGGTACTCGCCAAACCGCCTACCCGAGTCGAGGAACCACGAAAACAACGGATTTTGGTCGGGGCCGAGAGGTACCTCTCTCTCCTATATCCTGCAGCTGGTGTGCAAAACTGGGTATTTGCATGGTGAGACACCGACCCCCACTTTAAGGGAACAAAGTCAAAAAGTGTCCGACCTCCTGGAGCCGTGCGGCGGATCCGGCGGCCAGAAATTTCCTCATTCCGGTTCTATTTTTTTTTTTTTCGAATTTGCGAAATTTGGAGGCCAGGCGGCGTAGCTGGGACCTGGACTAGCTCGAAACACCCTGAACCGGTGAGCGGAATCGATTTCCCAAAGTTCTACGGCTCCCGGAAGCCAAAAACAGCTCGCCGGAAAATTTCAAAGTCCCAAGGACTCTTTCTTGAAAATCAATCCGGGGGCCATGGAAGTGTCCTCGGTACAACCTCAGAGCTTTCCCCCGCCTGGAAGTCTGACAGCGGTCTGACGTTTTTCAAAGTTTTGAGCTCTCTGTTTGTTCTCAAAGTCACAAAATCGCTTTTTTTCAGTTTTCCACCCAGCAGACCCAAACTTCACCCCCACTTAGGTCACTGTCTAGGGGCGCCTTACGACATATTGACGCCCCTTTAGGGTGGAAGTAGGGGAAATGGGTGATTTTTACACAAAATCGGAAATTTCTCAAAATTTTTCTAAGTGTCAAGGACTCTTCCAGAAAATCTCCCCCAGGCTCCTGGAAGCGTCCCCGGTACACCTCTGGCGGCTGCCCCCGCCTGGAAGTCCGACACACGCCTGAAATTTTCAAAGTATGAAAATACGCATTTTCATCCAAAAATTCAACTTTCCCCCCGTGCACCGCAAACTTCACCCCCACTTAGGTCACTGCCTTGGGGTGCCTTACAACATATTGACGCCCCCCTGGGGTGGAAGTAGGGGAAATGTGACATTTTTCACAAAATCGAGATTTTCTCAAAATTTTTCTAAGTGTCAAGGACTCTTCCAGAAAATCTCCCCCAGGCTCCTGGAAGCGTCCCCGGTACACCTCTGGCGGCTGCCCCCGCCTGGAAGTCCGACACACGCCTGAAATTTTCAAAGTATGAAAATACGCATTTTCATCCAAAAATTCAACTTTCCCCCCGTGCACCGCAAACTTCACCCCCACTTAGGTCACTGCCTTGGGGTGCCTTACAACATATTGACGCCCCCCTGGGGTGGAAGTAGGGGAAATGTGACATTTTTCACAAAATCGAGATTTTCTCAAAATTTTTCTAAGTGTCAAGGACTCTTCCAGAAAATCTCCCCCAGGCTCCTGGAAGCGTCCCCGGTACACCTCTGGCGGCTGCCCCCGCCTGGAAGTCCGACACACGCCTGAAATTTTCAAAGTATGAAAATACGCATTTTCATCCAAAAATTCAACTTTCCCCCCGTGCACCGCAAACTTCACCCCCACTTAGGTCACTGCCTTGGGGTGCCTTACAACATATTGACGCCCCCCTGGGGTGGAAGTAGGGGAAATGTGACATTTTTCACAAAATCGAGATTTTCTCAAAATTTTTCTAAGTGTCAAGGACTCTTCCAGAAAATCTCCCCCAGGCTCCTGGAAGCGTCCCCGGTACACCTCTGGCGGCTGCCCCCGCCTGGAAGTCCGACACACGCCTGAAATTTTCAAAGTATGAAAATACGCATTTTCATCCAAAAATTCAACTTTCCCCCCGTGCACCGCAAACTTCACCCCCACTTAGGTCACTGCCTTGGGGTGCCTTACAACATATTGACGCCCCCCTGGGGTGGAAGTAGGGGAAATGTGACATTTTTTCACAAAATCGAGATTTTCTCAAAATATTTCTAAGTCCCAAGGACACTTTCAGAAAATCTTCCCCAGGCTCCTGGAAGCGTCCCCGGTACGCCTCCGGCGGCTGCCCCCGCCTGGAAGTCTGACACACGCCTGAAATTTTCAAAGTATGAAAATACGCATTTTCATCCAAAAATTCGACTTTCCGCCCGTGCACCGCAAAATTCACCCTCATTTAGGTCACTGCCCTGGGGTGCTTTACAACATATTG
>NW_027508005.1:17500-20000 GCF_051348905.1 Ranitomeya variabilis | reverse complement strand
GGTACCTCTCTCTCCTATATCCTGCAGCTGGTGTGCAAAACTGGGTATTTGCATGGTGAGACACCGACCCCCACTTTAAGGGAACAAAGTCAAAAAGTGTCCGACCTCCTGGAGCCGTGCGGCGGATCCGGCGGCCAGAAATTTCCTCATTCCGGTTCTATTTTTTTTTTTTTCGAATTTGCGAAATTTGGAGGCCAGGCGGCGTAGCTGGGACCTGGACTAGCTCGAAACACCCTGAACCGGTGAGCGGAATCGATTTCCCAAAGTTCTACGGCTCCCGGAAGCCAAAAACAGCTCGCCGGAAAATTTCAAAGTCCCAAGGACTCTTTCTTGAAAATCAATCCGGGGGCCATGGAAGTGTCCTCGGTACAACCTCAGAGCTTTCCCCCGCCTGGAAGTCTGACAGCGGTCTGACGTTTTTCAAAGTTTTGAGCTCTCTGTTTGTTCTCAAAGTCACAAAATCGCTTTTTTTCAGTTTTCCACCCAGCAGACCCAAACTTCACCCCCACTTAGGTCACTGTCTAGGGGCGCCTTACGACATATTGACGCCCCTTTAGGGTGGAAGTAGGGGAAATGGGTGATTTTTACACAAAATCGGAAATTTCTCAAAATTTTTCTAAGTGTCAAGGACTCTTCCAGAAAATCTCCCCCAGGCTCCTGGAAGCGTCCCCGGTACACCTCTGGCGGCTGCCCCCGCCTGGAAGTCCGACACACGCCTGAAATTTTCAAAGTATGAAAATACGCATTTTCATCCAAAAATTCAACTTTCCCCCCGTGCACCGCAAACTTCACCCCCACTTAGGTCACTGCCTTGGGGTGCCTTACAACATATTGACGCCCCCCTGGGGTGGAAGTAGGGGAAATGTGACATTTTTCACAAAATCGAGATTTTCTCAAAATTTTTCTAAGTGTCAAGGACTCTTCCAGAAAATCTCCCCCAGGCTCCTGGAAGCGTCCCCGGTACACCTCTGGCGGCTGCCCCCGCCTGGAAGTCCGACACACGCCTGAAATTTTCAAAGTATGAAAATACGCATTTTCATCCAAAAATTCAACTTTCCCCCCGTGCACCGCAAACTTCACCCCCACTTAGGTCACTGCCTTGGGGTGCCTTACAACATATTGACGCCCCCCTGGGGTGGAAGTAGGGGAAATGTGACATTTTTCACAAAATCGAGATTTTCTCAAAATTTTTCTAAGTGTCAAGGACTCTTCCAGAAAATCTCCCCCAGGCTCCTGGAAGCGTCCCCGGTACACCTCTGGCGGCTGCCCCCGCCTGGAAGTCCGACACACGCCTGAAATTTTCAAAGTATGAAAATACGCATTTTCATCCAAAAATTCAACTTTCCCCCCGTGCACCGCAAACTTCACCCCCACTTAGGTCACTGCCTTGGGGTGCCTTACAACATATTGACGCCCCCCTGGGGTGGAAGTAGGGGAAATGTGACATTTTTCACAAAATCGAGATTTTCTCAAAATTTTTCTAAGTGTCAAGGACTCTTCCAGAAAATCTCCCCCAGGCTCCTGGAAGCGTCCCCGGTACACCTCTGGCGGCTGCCCCCGCCTGGAAGTCCGACACACGCCTGAAATTTTCAAAGTATGAAAATACGCATTTTCATCCAAAAATTCAACTTTCCCCCCGTGCACCGCAAACTTCACCCCCACTTAGGTCACTGCCTTGGGGTGCCTTACAACATATTGACGCCCCCCTGGGGTGGAAGTAGGGGAAATGTGACATTTTTTCACAAAATCGAGATTTTCTCAAAATATTTCTAAGTCCCAAGGACACTTTCAGAAAATCTTCCCCAGGCTCCTGGAAGCGTCCCCGGTACGCCTCCGGCGGCTGCCCCCGCCTGGAAGTCTGACACACGCCTGAAATTTTCAAAGTATGAAAATACGCATTTTCATCCAAAAATTCGACTTTCCGCCCGTGCACCGCAAAATTCACCCTCATTTAGGTCACTGCCCTGGGGTGCTTTACAACATATTGACGCCCCCCTGGGGTGGAAGTAGGGGAAATGTGACATTTTTCACAAAATCGGAAATTTCTCAAAATTTTTCTAAGTCCCAAGGACACTTTCAGAAAATCTTCCCCAGGCTCCTGGAAGCGTCCTCGGTACGCCTCCGGCGGCTGCCCCCGCCTGGAAGTCTGACACACGCCTGAAATTTTCAAAGTATGAAAATAATGCATTTTCATCCAAAATTCGACTTTCCGCCCGTGCCCCGCAAACTTTACCCACAGTTAGGTCACTGTCCTGGGGTACCTCACAACATATTGACGCCCCCCTGGGGTGGAAGTAGGGGAAATGTGACATTTTTTCACAAAATCGAGATTTTCTCAAAATATTTCTAAGTCCCAAGGACACTTTCAGAAAATCTTCCCCAGGCTCCTGGAAGCGTCCTCGGTACGCCTCCAGCGGCTGCCCCCGCCTGGAAGTCTGACACACGCCTGGAATTTTCAAAGTATGAAAATAATGCATTTTCATCCAAAATTCGACTTTCC
>NW_027508005.1:2500-5000 GCF_051348905.1 Ranitomeya variabilis | reverse complement strand
TCACTGTCTAGGGGCGCCTTACGACATATTGACGCCCCTTTAGGGTGGAAGTAGGGGAAATGGGTGATTTTTACACAAAATCGGAAATTTCTCAAAATTTTTCTAAGTGTCAAGGACTCTTCCAGAAAATCTCCCCCAGGCTCCTGGAAGCGTCCCCGGTACACCTCTGGCGGCTGCCCCCGCCTGGAAGTCCGACACACGCCTGAAATTTTCAAAGTATGAAAATACGCATTTTCATCCAAAAATTCAACTTTCCCCCCGTGCACCGCAAACTTCACCCCCACTTAGGTCACTGCCTTGGGGTGCCTTACAACATATTGACGCCCCCCTGGGGTGGAAGTAGGGGAAATGTGACATTTTTCACAAAATCGAGATTTTCTCAAAATTTTTCTAAGTGTCAAGGACTCTTCCAGAAAATCTCCCCCAGGCTCCTGGAAGCGTCCCCGGTACACCTCTGGCGGCTGCCCCCGCCTGGAAGTCCGACACACGCCTGAAATTTTCAAAGTATGAAAATACGCATTTTCATCCAAAAATTCAACTTTCCCCCCGTGCACCGCAAACTTCACCCCCACTTAGGTCACTGCCTTGGGGTGCCTTACAACATATTGACGCCCCCCTGGGGTGGAAGTAGGGGAAATGTGACATTTTTCACAAAATCGAGATTTTCTCAAAATTTTTCTAAGTGTCAAGGACTCTTCCAGAAAATCTCCCCCAGGCTCCTGGAAGCGTCCCCGGTACACCTCTGGCGGCTGCCCCCGCCTGGAAGTCCGACACACGCCTGAAATTTTCAAAGTATGAAAATACGCATTTTCATCCAAAAATTCAACTTTCCCCCCGTGCACCGCAAACTTCACCCCCACTTAGGTCACTGCCTTGGGGTGCCTTACAACATATTGACGCCCCCCTGGGGTGGAAGTAGGGGAAATGTGACATTTTTTCACAAAATCGAGATTTTCTCAAAATTTTTCTAAGTGTCAAGGACTCTTCCAGAAAATCTCCCCCAGGCTCCTGGAAGCGTCCCCGGTACACCTCTGGCGGCTGCCCCCGCCTGGAAGTCCGACACACGCCTGAAATTTTCAAAGTATGAAAATACGCATTTTCATCCAAAAATTCAACTTTCCCCCCGTGCACCGCAAACTTCACCCCCACTTAGGTCACTGCCTTGGGGTGCCTTACAACATATTGACGCCCCCCTGGGGTGGAAGTAGGGGAAATGTGACATTTTTTCACAAAATCGAGATTTTCTCAAAATATTTCTAAGTCCCAAGGACACTTTCAGAAAATCTTCCCCAGGCTCCTGGAAGCGTCCCCGGTACGCCTCCGGCGGCTGCCCCCGCCTGGAAGTCTGACACACGCCTGAAATTTTCAAAGTATGAAAATACGCATTTTCATCCAAAAATTCGACTTTCCGCCCGTGCACCGCAAAATTCACCCTCATTTAGGTCACTGCCCTGGGGTGCTTTACAACATATTGACGCCCCCCTGGGGTGGAAGTAGGGGAAATGTGACATTTTTCACAAAATCGGAAATTTCTCAAAATTTTTCTAAGTCCCAAGGACACTTTCAGAAAATCTTCCCCAGGCTCCTGGAAGCGTCCTCGGTACGCCTCCGGCGGCTGCCCCCGCCTGGAAGTCTGACACACGCCTGAAATTTTCAAAGTATGAAAATAATGCATTTTCATCCAAAATTCGACTTTCCGCCCGTGCCCCGCAAACTTTACCCACAGTTAGGTCACTGTCCTGGGGTACCTCACAACATATTGACGCCCCCCTGGGGTGGAAGTAGGGGAAATGTGACATTTTTTCACAAAATCGAGATTTTCTCAAAATATTTCTAAGTCCCAAGGACACTTTCAGAAAATCTTCCCCAGGCTCCTGGAAGCGTCCTCGGTACGCCTCCAGCGGCTGCCCCCGCCTGGAAGTCTGACACACGCCTGGAATTTTCAAAGTATGAAAATAATGCATTTTCATCCAAAATTCGACTTTCCGCCCGTGCCCCGCAAACTTTACCCACAGTTAGGTCACTGTCCTGGGGTACCTCACAACATATTGACGCCCCCCTGTGGTGGAAGTAGGGGAAATGTGACATTTTTCACAAAATCGAGATTTTCTCAAAATATTTCTAAGTCCCAAGGACACTTTCATGAAATCTTCCCCAGGCTCCTGGAAGCGTCCCCGGTACGCCTCTGGCGGCTGCCCCCGCCTGGAAGTCCGACACACGCCTGAAATTTTCAAAGTATGAAAATACGCATTTTCATCCAAAAATTCAACTTTCCCCCCGTGCACCGCAAACTTCACCCGCATTTAGGTCACTGCCCTGGGGTGCTTTACAACATATTGACGCCCCCCTGTGGTGGAAGTAGGGGAAATGTGACATTTTTTCACAAAATCGAGATTTTCTCAAAATATTTCTAAGTCCCAAGGACACTTTCAGAAAATCTTCCCCAGGCTCCTGGAAGCGTCCCCGGTACGCCTCTGGCGGCTGCCCCCGCCTGGAAGTC
>NW_027508004.1:0-41181 GCF_051348905.1 Ranitomeya variabilis | reverse complement strand
TATTGTAATGCTTTGGACCAATCAGGTGCGCTGCCTGCAGTAGATAGAATCTGAGCACGGAACCTTCACGTGCAGTCACAATGAGCCTTTGGCCATTGTCTCCGGAACTCTCACGTGTCACAATGGGCTCTTGGCCTATAACAGGCAGTGAAAAATGGCCGCCGTCTTCAGTCTGCTGCTGGTGCAGCAGCAGACCACATGGCAGGGGGGGTCTGTGCCCAGCTTCAGGAGAGTTGGGAAGACAACTGCTCGCCTGTCTGTTTTTTGAATTTCCCACTCAGTTACTGCACACTTTAGAGCAAAAGGGGGATGGAGGGTGTGTTAAAATAGGTGGAGATATGCAGATTCAAAACGCGTTGTGCACAGCTTGAACACACACACATACACAGTAGAGCTGTCATTGAGAAGGCCTCCAGAGCTTCTAGAAAGGCCTTCCCCATGGCAATTTTTGCTCTCTCTCCACAATGGGTGTCGGTTTTAGGCCTTGGTGCGGCAGAAGTGGCAAACCATTTCTGGTTATCTCTCCTCTGCCTTTCGCATCCGTCGTCGTCGCCGCCGCCGCCGCTCAAGATCAAGTGTAGTATCTGATACGTCCCCTATTTGGGGACCAGTTGGGGGCTTTGCTTTCACCTATGTATGTCAAACATTGTATTGCATTCAATATGCAATCAATCAATGTGTCTTTACTGGTTGCAACAGGTGTGTTAAGATGTAGGCCTGTATTAGGCCTTTGTTACAGTGTTGCAAATATACTGTGCCATCTACAAAATTAGGCCCCGGCTGTCAGTACTGTTTAAATTGAAGTATCCAATGAGTAGCTCTGCCATATATACCACTTTTCTGACTGCATGAATTCTTTTGTGAAACATTGTCTCCCTCTTGTGGACCACCGAATTTTAAATGTGGTGTATTATATGTATTTAAAAAAAAGGAAAAATGGTGTCTGTGCTGATCTTGACTATGCTTGTCTTGTCCATCTACACCTGTGTGAGTATTGTAATGCTTTGGACCAATCAGGTGCGCTGCCTGCAGTAGATAGAATCTGAGCACGGAACCTTCACGTGCAGTCACAATGAGCCTTTGGCCATTGTCTCCGGAACTCTCACGTGTCACAATGGGCTCTTGGCCTATAACAGGCAGTGAAAAATGGCCGCCGTCTTCAGTCTGCTGCTGGTGCAGCAGCAGACCACATGGCAGGGGGGGTCTGTGCCCAGCTTCAGGAGAGTTGGGAAGACAACTGCTCGCCTGTCTGTTTTTTGAATTTCCCACTCAGTTACTGCACACTTTAGAGCAAAAGGGGGATGGAGGGTGTGTTAAAATAGGTGGAGATATGCAGATTCAAAACGCGTTGTGCACAGCTTGAACACACACACATACACAGTAGAGCTGTCATTGAGAAGGCCTCCAGAGCTTCTAGAAAGGCCTTCCCCATGGCAATTTTTGCTCTCTCTCCACAATGGGTGTCGGTTTTAGGCCTTGGTGCGGCAGAAGTGGCAAACCATTTCTGGTTATCTCTCCTCTGCCTTTCGCATCCGTCGTCGTCGCCGCCGCCGCCGCTCAAGATCAAGTGTAGTATCTGATACGTCCCCTATTTGGGGACCAGTTGGGGGCTTTGCTTTCACCTATGTATGTCAAACATTGTATTGCATTCAATATGCAATCAATCAATGTGTCTTTACTGGTTGCAACAGGTGTGTTAAGATGTAGGCCTGTATTAGGCCTTTGTTACAGTGTTGCAAATATACTGTGCCATCTACAAAATTAGGCCCCGGCTGTCAGTACTGTTTAAATTGAAGTATCCAATGAGTAGCTCTGCCATATATACCACTTTTCTGACTGCATGAATTCTTTTGTGAAACATTGTCTCCCTCTTGTGGACCACCGAATTTTAAATGTGGTGTATTATATGTATTTAAAAAAAAGGAAAAATGGTGTCTGTGCTGATCTTGACTATGCTTGTCTTGTCCATCTACACCTGTGTGAGTATTGTAATGCTTTGGACCAATCAGGTGCGCTGCCTGCAGTAGATAGAATCTGAGCACGGAACCTTCACGTGCAGTCACAATGAGCCTTTGGCCATTGTCTCCGGAACTCTCACGTGTCACAATGGGCTCTTGGCCTATAACAGGCAGTGAAAAATGGCCGCCGTCTTCAGTCTGCTGCTGGTGCAGCAGCAGACCACATGGCAGGGGGGGTCTGTGCCCAGCTTCAGGAGAGTTGGGAAGACAACTGCTCGCCTGTCTGTTTTTTGAATTTCCCACTCAGTTACTGCACACTTTAGAGCAAAAGGGGGATGGAGGGTGTGTTAAAATAGGTGGAGATATGCAGATTCAAAACGCGTTGTGCACAGCTTGAACACACACACATACACAGTAGAGCTGTCATTGAGAAGGCCTCCAGAGCTTCTAGAAAGGCCTTCCCCATGGCAATTTTTGCTCTCTCTCCACAATGGGTGTCGGTTTTAGGCCTTGGTGCGGCAGAAGTGGCAAACCATTTCTGGTTATCTCTCCTCTGCCTTTCGCATCCGTCGTCGTCGCCGCCGCCGCCGCTCAAGATCAAGTGTAGTATCTGATACGTCCCCTATTTGGGGACCAGTTGGGGGCTTTGCTTTCACCTATGTATGTCAAACATTGTATTGCATTCAATATGCAATCAATCAATGTGTCTTTACTGGTTGCAACAGGTGTGTTAAGATGTAGGCCTGTATTAGGCCTTTGTTACAGTGTTGCAAATATACTGTGCCATCTACAAAATTAGGCCCCGGCTGTCAGTACTGTTTAAATTGAAGTATCCAATGAGTAGCTCTGCCATATATACCACTTTTCTGACTGCATGAATTCTTTTGTGAAACATTGTCTCCCTCTTGTGGACCACCGAATTTTAAATGTGGTGTATTATATGTATTTAAAAAAAAGGAAAAATGGTGTCTGTGCTGATCTTGACTATGCTTGTCTTGTCCATCTACACCTGTGTGAGTATTGTAATGCTTTGGACCAATCAGGTGCGCTGCCTGCAGTAGATAGAATCTGAGCACGGAACCTTCACGTGCAGTCACAATGAGCCTTTGGCCATTGTCTCCGGAACTCTCACGTGTCACAATGGGCTCTTGGCCTATAACAGGCAGTGAAAAATGGCCGCCGTCTTCAGTCTGCTGCTGGTGCAGCAGCAGACCACATGGCAGGGGGGGTCTGTGCCCAGCTTCAGGAGAGTTGGGAAGACAACTGCTCGCCTGTCTGTTTTTTGAATTTCCCACTCAGTTACTGCACACTTTAGAGCAAAAGGGGGATGGAGGGTGTGTTAAAATAGGTGGAGATATGCAGATTCAAAACGCGTTGTGCACAGCTTGAACACACACACATACACAGTAGAGCTGTCATTGAGAAGGCCTCCAGAGCTTCTAGAAAGGCCTTCCCCATGGCAATTTTTGCTCTCTCTCCACAATGGGTGTCGGTTTTAGGCCTTGGTGCGGCAGAAGTGGCAAACCATTTCTGGTTATCTCTCCTCTGCCTTTCGCATCCGTCGTCGTCGCCGCCGCCGCCGCTCAAGATCAAGTGTAGTATCTGATACGTCCCCTATTTGGGGACCAGTTGGGGGCTTTGCTTTCACCTATGTATGTCAAACATTGTATTGCATTCAATATGCAATCAATCAATGTGTCTTTACTGGTTGCAACAGGTGTGTTAAGATGTAGGCCTGTATTAGGCCTTTGTTACAGTGTTGCAAATATACTGTGCCATCTACAAAATTAGGCCCCGGCTGTCAGTACTGTTTAAATTGAAGTATCCAATGAGTAGCTCTGCCATATATACCACTTTTCTGACTGCATGAATTCTTTTGTGAAACATTGTCTCCCTCTTGTGGACCACCGAATTTTAAATGTGGTGTATTATATGTATTTAAAAAAAAGGAAAAATGGTGTCTGTGCTGATCTTGACTATGCTTGTCTTGTCCATCTACACCTGTGTGAGTATTGTAATGCTTTGGACCAATCAGGTGCGCTGCCTGCAGTAGATAGAATCTGAGCACGGAACCTTCACGTGCAGTCACAATGAGCCTTTGGCCATTGTCTCCGGAACTCTCACGTGTCACAATGGGCTCTTGGCCTATAACAGGCAGTGAAAAATGGCCGCCGTCTTCAGTCTGCTGCTGGTGCAGCAGCAGACCACATGGCAGGGGGGGTCTGTGCCCAGCTTCAGGAGAGTTGGGAAGACAACTGCTCGCCTGTCTGTTTTTTGAATTTCCCACTCAGTTACTGCACACTTTAGAGCAAAAGGGGGATGGAGGGTGTGTTAAAATAGGTGGAGATATGCAGATTCAAAACGCGTTGTGCACAGCTTGAACACACACACATACACAGTAGAGCTGTCATTGAGAAGGCCTCCAGAGCTTCTAGAAAGGCCTTCCCCATGGCAATTTTTGCTCTCTCTCCACAATGGGTGTCGGTTTTAGGCCTTGGTGCGGCAGAAGTGGCAAACCATTTCTGGTTATCTCTCCTCTGCCTTTCGCATCCGTCGTCGTCGCCGCCGCCGCCGCTCAAGATCAAGTGTAGTATCTGATACGTCCCCTATTTGGGGACCAGTTGGGGGCTTTGCTTTCACCTATGTATGTCAAACATTGTATTGCATTCAATATGCAATCAATCAATGTGTCTTTACTGGTTGCAACAGGTGTGTTAAGATGTAGGCCTGTATTAGGCCTTTGTTACAGTGTTGCAAATATACTGTGCCATCTACAAAATTAGGCCCCGGCTGTCAGTACTGTTTAAATTGAAGTATCCAATGAGTAGCTCTGCCATATATACCACTTTTCTGACTGCATGAATTCTTTTGTGAAACATTGTCTCCCTCTTGTGGACCACCGAATTTTAAATGTGGTGTATTATATGTATTTAAAAAAAAGGAAAAATGGTGTCTGTGCTGATCTTGACTATGCTTGTCTTGTCCATCTACACCTGTGTGAGTATTGTAATGCTTTGGACCAATCAGGTGCGCTGCCTGCAGTAGATAGAATCTGAGCACGGAACCTTCACGTGCAGTCACAATGAGCCTTTGGCCATTGTCTCCGGAACTCTCACGTGTCACAATGGGCTCTTGGCCTATAACAGGCAGTGAAAAATGGCCGCCGTCTTCAGTCTGCTGCTGGTGCAGCAGCAGACCACATGGCAGGGGGGGTCTGTGCCCAGCTTCAGGAGAGTTGGGAAGACAACTGCTCGCCTGTCTGTTTTTTGAATTTCCCACTCAGTTACTGCCACTTTAGAGCAAAAGGGGGATGGAGGGTGTGTTAAAATAGGTGGAGATATGCAGATTCAAAACGCGTTGTGCACAGCTTGAACACACACACATACACAGTAGAGCTGTCATTGAGAAGGCCTCCAGAGCTTCTAGAAAGGCCTTCCCCATGGCAATTTTTGCTCTCTCTCCACAATGGGTGTCGGTTTTAGGCCTTGGTGCGGCAGAAGTGGCAAACCATTTCTGGTTATCTCTCCTCTGCCTTTCGCATCCGTCGTCGTCGCCGCCGCCGCCGCTCAAGATCAAGTGTAGTATCTGATACGTCCCCTATTTGGGGACCAGTTGGGGGCTTTGCTTTCACCTATGTATGTCAAACATTGTATTGCATTCAATATGCAATCAATCAATGTGTCTTTACTGGTTGCAACAGGTGTGTTAAGATGTAGGCCTGTATTAGGCCTTTGTTACAGTGTTGCAAATATACTGTGCCATCTACAAAATTAGGCCCCGGCTGTCAGTACTGTTTAAATTGAAGTATCCAATGAGTAGCTCTGCCATATATACCACTTTTCTGACTGCATGAATTCTTTTGTGAAACATTGTCTCCCTCTTGTGGACCACCGAATTTTAAATGTGGTGTATTATATGTATTTAAAAAAAAGGAAAAATGGTGTCTGTGCTGATCTTGACTATGCTTGTCTTGTCCATCTACACCTGTGTGAGTATTGTAATGCTTTGGACCAATCAGGTGCGCTGCCTGCAGTAGATAGAATCTGAGCACGGAACCTTCACGTGCAGTCACAATGAGCCTTTGGCCATTGTCTCCGGAACTCTCACGTGTCACAATGGGCTCTTGGCCTATAACAGGCAGTGAAAAATGGCCGCCGTCTTCAGTCTGCTGCTGGTGCAGCAGCAGACCACATGGCAGGGGGGGTCTGTGCCCAGCTTCAGGAGAGTTGGGAAGACAACTGCTCGCCTGTCTGTTTTTTGAATTTCCCACTCAGTTACTGCACACTTTAGAGCAAAAGGGGGATGGAGGGTGTGTTAAAATAGGTGGAGATATGCAGATTCAAAACGCGTTGTGCACAGCTTGAACACACACACATACACAGTAGAGCTGTCATTGAGAAGGCCTCCAGAGCTTCTAGAAAGGCCTTCCCCATGGCAATTTTTGCTCTCTCTCCACAATGGGTGTCGGTTTTAGGCCTTGGTGCGGCAGAAGTGGCAAACCATTTCTGGTTATCTCTCCTCTGCCTTTCGCATCCGTCGTCGTCGCCGCCGCCGCCGCTCAAGATCAAGTGTAGTATCTGATACGTCCCCTATTTGGGGACCAGTTGGGGGCTTTGCTTTCACCTATGTATGTCAAACATTGTATTGCATTCAATATGCAATCAATCAATGTGTCTTTACTGGTTGCAACAGGTGTGTTAAGATGTAGGCCTGTATTAGGCCTTTGTTACAGTGTTGCAAATATACTGTGCCATCTACAAAATTAGGCCCCGGCTGTCAGTACTGTTTAAATTGAAGTATCCAATGAGTAGCTCTGCCATATATACCACTTTTCTGACTGCATGAATTCTTTTGTGAAACATTGTCTCCCTCTTGTGGACCACCGAATTTTAAATGTGGTGTATTATATGTATTTAAAAAAAAGGAAAAATGGTGTCTGTGCTGATCTTGACTATGCTTGTCTTGTCCATCTACACCTGTGTGAGTATTGTAATGCTTTGGACCAATCAGGTGCGCTGCCTGCAGTAGATAGAATCTGAGCACGGAACCTTCACGTGCAGTCACAATGAGCCTTTGGCCATTGTCTCCGGAACTCTCACGTGTCACAATGGGCTCTTGGCCTATAACAGGCAGTGAAAAATGGCCGCCGTCTTCAGTCTGCTGCTGGTGCAGCAGCAGACCACATGGCAGGGGGGGTCTGTGCCCAGCTTCAGGAGAGTTGGGAAGACAACTGCTCGCCTGTCTGTTTTTTGAATTTCCCACTCAGTTACTGCACACTTTAGAGCAAAAGGGGGATGGAGGGTGTGTTAAAATAGGTGGAGATATGCAGATTCAAAACGCGTTGTGCACAGCTTGAACACACACACATACACAGTAGAGCTGTCATTGAGAAGGCCTCCAGAGCTTCTAGAAAGGCCTTCCCCATGGCAATTTTTGCTCTCTCTCCACAATGGGTGTCGGTTTTAGGCCTTGGTGCGGCAGAAGTGGCAAACCATTTCTGGTTATCTCTCCTCTGCCTTTCGCATCCGTCGTCGTCGCCGCCGCCGCCGCTCAAGATCAAGTGTAGTATCTGATACGTCCCCTATTTGGGGACCAGTTGGGGGCTTTGCTTTCACCTATGTATGTCAAACATTGTATTGCATTCAATATGCAATCAATCAATGTGTCTTTACTGGTTGCAACAGGTGTGTTAAGATGTAGGCCTGTATTAGGCCTTTGTTACAGTGTTGCAAATATACTGTGCCATCTACAAAATTAGGCCCCGGCTGTCAGTACTGTTTAAATTGAAGTATCCAATGAGTAGCTCTGCCATATATACCACTTTTCTGACTGCATGAATTCTTTTGTGAAACATTGTCTCCCTCTTGTGGACCACCGAATTTTAAATGTGGTGTATTATATGTATTTAAAAAAAAGGAAAAATGGTGTCTGTGCTGATCTTGACTATGCTTGTCTTGTCCATCTACACCTGTGTGAGTATTGTAATGCTTTGGACCAATCAGGTGCGCTGCCTGCAGTAGATAGAATCTGAGCACGGAACCTTCACGTGCAGTCACAATGAGCCTTTGGCCATTGTCTCCGGAACTCTCACGTGTCACAATGGGCTCTTGGCCTATAACAGGCAGTGAAAAATGGCCGCCGTCTTCAGTCTGCTGCTGGTGCAGCAGCAGACCACATGGCAGGGGGGGTCTGTGCCCAGCTTCAGGAGAGTTGGGAAGACAACTGCTCGCCTGTCTGTTTTTTGAATTTCCCACTCAGTTACTGCACACTTTAGAGCAAAAGGGGGATGGAGGGTGTGTTAAAATAGGTGGAGATATGCAGATTCAAAACGCGTTGTGCACAGCTTGAACACACACACATACACAGTAGAGCTGTCATTGAGAAGGCCTCCAGAGCTTCTAGAAAGGCCTTCCCCATGGCAATTTTTGCTCTCTCTCCACAATGGGTGTCGGTTTTAGGCCTTGGTGCGGCAGAAGTGGCAAACCATTTCTGGTTATCTCTCCTCTGCCTTTCGCATCCGTCGTCGTCGCCGCCGCCGCCGCTCAAGATCAAGTGTAGTATCTGATACGTCCCCTATTTGGGGACCAGTTGGGGGCTTTGCTTTCACCTATGTATGTCAAACATTGTATTGCATTCAATATGCAATCAATCAATGTGTCTTTACTGGTTGCAACAGGTGTGTTAAGATGTAGGCCTGTATTAGGCCTTTGTTACAGTGTTGCAAATATACTGTGCCATCTACAAAATTAGGCCCCGGCTGTCAGTACTGTTTAAATTGAAGTATCCAATGAGTAGCTCTGCCATATATACCACTTTTCTGACTGCATGAATTCTTTTGTGAAACATTGTCTCCCTCTTGTGGACCACCGAATTTTAAATGTGGTGTATTATATGTATTTAAAAAAAAGGAAAAATGGTGTCTGTGCTGATCTTGACTATGCTTGTCTTGTCCATCTACACCTGTGTGAGTATTGTAATGCTTTGGACCAATCAGGTGCGCTGCCTGCAGTAGATAGAATCTGAGCACGGAACCTTCACGTGCAGTCACAATGAGCCTTTGGCCATTGTCTCCGGAACTCTCACGTGTCACAATGGGCTCTTGGCCTATAACAGGCAGTGAAAAATGGCCGCCGTCTTCAGTCTGCTGCTGGTGCAGCAGCAGACCACATGGCAGGGGGGGTCTGTGCCCAGCTTCAGGAGAGTTGGGAAGACAACTGCTCGCCTGTCTGTTTTTTGAATTTCCCACTCAGTTACTGCACACTTTAGAGCAAAAGGGGGATGGAGGGTGTGTTAAAATAGGTGGAGATATGCAGATTCAAAACGCGTTGTGCACAGCTTGAACACACACACATACACAGTAGAGCTGTCATTGAGAAGGCCTCCAGAGCTTCTAGAAAGGCCTTCCCCATGGCAATTTTTGCTCTCTCTCCACAATGGGTGTCGGTTTTAGGCCTTGGTGCGGCAGAAGTGGCAAACCATTTCTGGTTATCTCTCCTCTGCCTTTCGCATCCGTCGTCGTCGCCGCCGCCGCCGCTCAAGATCAAGTGTAGTATCTGATACGTCCCCTATTTGGGGACCAGTTGGGGGCTTTGCTTTCACCTATGTATGTCAAACATTGTATTGCATTCAATATGCAATCAATCAATGTGTCTTTACTGGTTGCAACAGGTGTGTTAAGATGTAGGCCTGTATTAGGCCTTTGTTACAGTGTTGCAAATATACTGTGCCATCTACAAAATTAGGCCCCGGCTGTCAGTACTGTTTAAATTGAAGTATCCAATGAGTAGCTCTGCCATATATACCACTTTTCTGACTGCATGAATTCTTTTGTGAAACATTGTCTCCCTCTTGTGGACCACCGAATTTTAAATGTGGTGTATTATATGTATTTAAAAAAAAGGAAAAATGGTGTCTGTGCTGATCTTGACTATGCTTGTCTTGTCCATCTACACCTGTGTGAGTATTGTAATGCTTTGGACCAATCAGGTGCGCTGCCTGCAGTAGATAGAATCTGAGCACGGAACCTTCACGTGCAGTCACAATGAGCCTTTGGCCATTGTCTCCGGAACTCTCACGTGTCACAATGGGCTCTTGGCCTATAACAGGCAGTGAAAAATGGCCGCCGTCTTCAGTCTGCTGCTGGTGCAGCAGCAGACCACATGGCAGGGGGGGTCTGTGCCCAGCTTCAGGAGAGTTGGGAAGACAACTGCTCGCCTGTCTGTTTTTTGAATTTCCCACTCAGTTACTGCACACTTTAGAGCAAAAGGGGGATGGAGGGTGTGTTAAAATAGGTGGAGATATGCAGATTCAAAACGCGTTGTGCACAGCTTGAACACACACACATACACAGTAGAGCTGTCATTGAGAAGGCCTCCAGAGCTTCTAGAAAGGCCTTCCCCATGGCAATTTTTGCTCTCTCTCCACAATGGGTGTCGGTTTTAGGCCTTGGTGCGGCAGAAGTGGCAAACCATTTCTGGTTATCTCTCCTCTGCCTTTCGCATCCGTCGTCGTCGCCGCCGCCGCCGCTCAAGATCAAGTGTAGTATCTGATACGTCCCCTATTTGGGGACCAGTTGGGGGCTTTGCTTTCACCTATGTATGTCAAACATTGTATTGCATTCAATATGCAATCAATCAATGTGTCTTTACTGGTTGCAACAGGTGTGTTAAGATGTAGGCCTGTATTAGGCCTTTGTTACAGTGTTGCAAATATACTGTGCCATCTACAAAATTAGGCCCCGGCTGTCAGTACTGTTTAAATTGAAGTATCCAATGAGTAGCTCTGCCATATATACCACTTTTCTGACTGCATGAATTCTTTTGTGAAACATTGTCTCCCTCTTGTGGACCACCGAATTTTAAATGTGGTGTATTATATGTATTTAAAAAAAAGGAAAAATGGTGTCTGTGCTGATCTTGACTATGCTTGTCTTGTCCATCTACACCTGTGTGAGTATTGTAATGCTTTGGACCAATCAGGTGCGCTGCCTGCAGTAGATAGAATCTGAGCACGGAACCTTCACGTGCAGTCACAATGAGCCTTTGGCCATTGTCTCCGGAACTCTCACGTGTCACAATGGGCTCTTGGCCTATAACAGGCAGTGAAAAATGGCCGCCGTCTTCAGTCTGCTGCTGGTGCAGCAGCAGACCACATGGCAGGGGGGGTCTGTGCCCAGCTTCAGGAGAGTTGGGAAGACAACTGCTCGCCTGTCTGTTTTTTGAATTTCCCACTCAGTTACTGCACACTTTAGAGCAAAAGGGGGATGGAGGGTGTGTTAAAATAGGTGGAGATATGCAGATTCAAAACGCGTTGTGCACAGCTTGAACACACACACATACACAGTAGAGCTGTCATTGAGAAGGCCTCCA
This sequence comes from Ranitomeya variabilis, assembly GCF_051348905.1. Classification (NCBI taxonomy): domain Eukaryota; kingdom Metazoa; phylum Chordata; class Amphibia; order Anura; family Dendrobatidae; genus Ranitomeya; species Ranitomeya variabilis. The sequence goes on along the minus strand of NW_027508004.1, from coordinate 29,855 downwards.
GAGCTTCTAGAAAGGCCTTCCCCATGGCAATTTTTGCTCTCTCTCCACAATGGGTGTCGGTTTTAGGCCTTGGTGCGGCAGAAGTGGCAAACCATTTCTGGTTATCTCTCCTCTGCCTTTCGCATCCGTCGTCGTCGCCGCCGCCGCCGCTCAAGATCAAGTGTAGTATCTGATACGTCCCCTATTTGGGGACCAGTTGGGGGCTTTGCTTTCACCTATGTATGTCAAACATTGTATTGCATTCAATATGCAATCAATCAATGTGTCTTTACTGGTTGCAACAGGTGTGTTAAGATGTAGGCCTGTATTAGGCCTTTGTTACAGTGTTGCAAATATACTGTGCCATCTACAAAATTAGGCCCCGGCTGTCAGTACTGTTTAAATTGAAGTATCCAATGAGTAGCTCTGCCATATATACCACTTTTCTGACTGCATGAATTCTTTTGTGAAACATTGTCTCCCTCTTGTGGACCACCGAATTTTAAATGTGGTGTATTATATGTATTTAAAAAAAAGGAAAAATGGTGTCTGTGCTGATCTTGACTATGCTTGTCTTGTCCATCTACACCTGTGTGAGTATTGTAATGCTTTGGACCAATCAGGTGCGCTGCCTGCAGTAGATAGAATCTGAGCACGGAACCTTCACGTGCAGTCACAATGAGCCTTTGGCCATTGTCTCCGGAACTCTCACGTGTCACAATGGGCTCTTGGCCTATAACAGGCAGTGAAAAATGGCCGCCGTCTTCAGTCTGCTGCTGGTGCAGCAGCAGACCACATGGCAGGGGGGGTCTGTGCCCAGCTTCAGGAGAGTTGGGAAGACAACTGCTCGCCTGTCTGTTTTTTGAATTTCCCACTCAGTTACTGCACACTTTAGAGCAAAAGGGGGATGGAGGGTGTGTTAAAATAGGTGGAGATATGCAGATTCAAAACGCGTTGTGCACAGCTTGAACACACACACATACACAGTAGAGCTGTCATTGAGAAGGCCTCCAGAGCTTCTAGAAAGGCCTTCCCCATGGCAATTTTTGCTCTCTCTCCACAATGGGTGTCGGTTTTAGGCCTTGGTGCGGCAGAAGTGGCAAACCATTTCTGGTTATCTCTCCTCTGCCTTTCGCATCCGTCGTCGTCGCCGCCGCCGCCGCTCAAGATCAAGTGTAGTATCTGATACGTCCCCTATTTGGGGACCAGTTGGGGGCTTTGCTTTCACCTATGTATGTCAAACATTGTATTGCATTCAATATGCAATCAATCAATGTGTCTTTACTGGTTGCAACAGGTGTGTTAAGATGTAGGCCTGTATTAGGCCTTTGTTACAGTGTTGCAAATATACTGTGCCATCTACAAAATTAGGCCCCGGCTGTCAGTACTGTTTAAATTGAAGTATCCAATGAGTAGCTCTGCCATATATACCACTTTTCTGACTGCATGAATTCTTTTGTGAAACATTGTCTCCCTCTTGTGGACCACCGAATTTTAAATGTGGTGTATTATATGTATTTAAAAAAAAGGAAAAATGGTGTCTGTGCTGATCTTGACTATGCTTGTCTTGTCCATCTACACCTGTGTGAGTATTGTAATGCTTTGGACCAATCAGGTGCGCTGCCTGCAGTAGATAGAATCTGAGCACGGAACCTTCACGTGCAGTCACAATGAGCCTTTGGCCATTGTCTCCGGAACTCTCACGTGTCACAATGGGCTCTTGGCCTATAACAGGCAGTGAAAAATGGCCGCCGTCTTCAGTCTGCTGCTGGTGCAGCAGCAGACCACATGGCAGGGGGGGTCTGTGCCCAGCTTCAGGAGAGTTGGGAAGACAACTGCTCGCCTGTCTGTTTTTTGAATTTCCCACTCAGTTACTGCACACTTTAGAGCAAAAGGGGGATGGAGGGTGTGTTAAAATAGGTGGAGATATGCAGATTCAAAACGCGTTGTGCACAGCTTGAACACACACACATACACAGTAGAGCTGTCATTGAGAAGGCCTCCAGAGCTTCTAGAAAGGCCTTCCCCATGGCAATTTTTGCTCTCTCTCCACAATGGGTGTCGGTTTTAGGCCTTGGTGCGGCAGAAGTGGCAAACCATTTCTGGTTATCTCTCCTCTGCCTTTCGCATCCGTCGTCGTCGCCGCCGCCGCCGCTCAAGATCAAGTGTAGTATCTGATACGTCCCCTATTTGGGGACCAGTTGGGGGCTTTGCTTTCACCTATGTATGTCAAACATTGTATTGCATTCAATATGCAATCAATCAATGTGTCTTTACTGGTTGCAACAGGTGTGTTAAGATGTAGGCCTGTATTAGGCCTTTGTTACAGTGTTGCAAATATACTGTGCCATCTACAAAATTAGGCCCCGGCTGTCAGTACTGTTTAAATTGAAGTATCCAATGAGTAGCTCTGCCATATATACCACTTTTCTGACTGCATGAATTCTTTTGTGAAACATTGTCTCCCTCTTGTGGACCACCGAATTTTAAATGTGGTGTATTATATGTATTTAAAAAAAAGGAAAAATGGTGTCTGTGCTGATCTTGACTATGCTTGTCTTGTCCATCTACACCTGTGTGAGTATTGTAATGCTTTGGACCAATCAGGTGCGCTGCCTGCAGTAGATAGAATCTGAGCACGGAACCTTCACGTGCAGTCACAATGAGCCTTTGGCCATTGTCTCCGGAACTCTCACGTGTCACAATGGGCTCTTGGCCTATAACAGGCAGTGAAAAATGGCCGCCGTCTTCAGTCTGCTGCTGGTGCAGCAGCAGACCACATGGCAGGGGGGGTCTGTGCCCAGCTTCAGGAGAGTTGGGAAGACAACTGCTCGCCTGTCTGTTTTTTGAATTTCCCACTCAGTTACTGCACACTTTAGAGCAAAAGGGGGATGGAGGGTGTGTTAAAATAGGTGGAGATATGCAGATTCAAAACGCGTTGTGCACAGCTTGAACACACACACATACACAGTAGAGCTGTCATTGAGAAGGCCTCCAGAGCTTCTAGAAAGGCCTTCCCCATGGCAATTTTTGCTCTCTCTCCACAATGGGTGTCGGTTTTAGGCCTTGGTGCGGCAGAAGTGGCAAACCATTTCTGGTTATCTCTCCTCTGCCTTTCGCATCCGTCGTCGTCGCCGCCGCCGCCGCTCAAGATCAAGTGTAGTATCTGATACGTCCCCTATTTGGGGACCAGTTGGGGGCTTTGCTTTCACCTATGTATGTCAAACATTGTATTGCATTCAATATGCAATCAATCAATGTGTCTTTACTGGTTGCAACAGGTGTGTTAAGATGTAGGCCTGTATTAGGCCTTTGTTACAGTGTTGCAAATATACTGTGCCATCTACAAAATTAGGCCCCGGCTGTCAGTACTGTTTAAATTGAAGTATCCAATGAGTAGCTCTGCCATATATACCACTTTTCTGACTGCATGAATTCTTTTGTGAAACATTGTCTCCCTCTTGTGGACCACCGAATTTTAAATGTGGTGTATTATATGTATTTAAAAAAAAGGAAAAATGGTGTCTGTGCTGATCTTGACTATGCTTGTCTTGTCCATCTACACCTGTGTGAGTATTGTAATGCTTTGGACCAATCAGGTGCGCTGCCTGCAGTAGATAGAATCTGAGCACGGAACCTTCACGTGCAGTCACAATGAGCCTTTGGCCATTGTCTCCGGAACTCTCACGTGTCACAATGGGCTCTTGGCCTATAACAGGCAGTGAAAAATGGCCGCCGTCTTCAGTCTGCTGCTGGTGCAGCAGCAGACCACATGGCAGGGGGGGTCTGTGCCCAGCTTCAGGAGAGTTGGGAAGACAACTGCTCGCCTGTCTGTTTTTTGAATTTCCCACTCAGTTACTGCACACTTTAGAGCAAAAGGGGGATGGAGGGTGTGTTAAAATAGGTGGAGATATGCAGATTCAAAACGCGTTGTGCACAGCTTGAACACACACACATACACAGTAGAGCTGTCATTGAGAAGGCCTCCAGAGCTTCTAGAAAGGCCTTCCCCATGGCAATTTTTGCTCTCTCTCCACAATGGGTGTCGGTTTTAGGCCTTGGTGCGGCAGAAGTGGCAAACCATTTCTGGTTATCTCTCCTCTGCCTTTCGCATCCGTCGTCGTCGCCGCCGCCGCCGCTCAAGATCAAGTGTAGTATCTGATACGTCCCCTATTTGGGGACCAGTTGGGGGCTTTGCTTTCACCTATGTATGTCAAACATTGTATTGCATTCAATATGCAATCAATCAATGTGTCTTTACTGGTTGCAACAGGTGTGTTAAGATGTAGGCCTGTATTAGGCCTTTGTTACAGTGTTGCAAATATACTGTGCCATCTACAAAATTAGGCCCCGGCTGTCAGTACTGTTTAAATTGAAGTATCCAATGAGTAGCTCTGCCATATATACCACTTTTCTGACTGCATGAATTCTTTTGTGAAACATTGTCTCCCTCTTGTGGACCACCGAATTTTAAATGTGGTGTATTATATGTATTTAAAAAAAAGGAAAAATGGTGTCTGTGCTGATCTTGACTATGCTTGTCTTGTCCATCTACACCTGTGTGAGTATTGTAATGCTTTGGACCAATCAGGTGCGCTGCCTGCAGTAGATAGAATCTGAGCACGGAACCTTCACGTGCAGTCACAATGAGCCTTTGGCCATTGTCTCCGGAACTCTCACGTGTCACAATGGGCTCTTGGCCTATAACAGGCAGTGAAAAATGGCCGCCGTCTTCAGTCTGCTGCTGGTGCAGCAGCAGACCACATGGCAGGGGGGGTCTGTGCCCAGCTTCAGGAGAGTTGGGAAGACAACTGCTCGCCTGTCTGTTTTTTGAATTTCCCACTCAGTTACTGCACACTTTAGAGCAAAAGGGGGATGGAGGGTGTGTTAAAATAGGTGGAGATATGCAGATTCAAAACGCGTTGTGCACAGCTTGAACACACACACATACACAGTAGAGCTGTCATTGAGAAGGCCTCCAGAGCTTCTAGAAAGGCCTTCCCCATGGCAATTTTTGCTCTCTCTCCACAATGGGTGTCGGTTTTAGGCCTTGGTGCGGCAGAAGTGGCAAACCATTTCTGGTTATCTCTCCTCTGCCTTTCGCATCCGTCGTCGTCGCCGCCGCCGCCGCTCAAGATCAAGTGTAGTATCTGATACGTCCCCTATTTGGGGACCAGTTGGGGGCTTTGCTTTCACCTATGTATGTCAAACATTGTATTGCATTCAATATGCAATCAATCAATGTGTCTTTACTGGTTGCAACAGGTGTGTTAAGATGTAGGCCTGTATTAGGCCTTTGTTACAGTGTTGCAAATATACTGTGCCATCTACAAAATTAGGCCCCGGCTGTCAGTACTGTTTAAATTGAAGTATCCAATGAGTAGCTCTGCCATATATACCACTTTTCTGACTGCATGAATTCTTTTGTGAAACATTGTCTCCCTCTTGTGGACCACCGAATTTTAAATGTGGTGTATTATATGTATTTAAAAAAAAGGAAAAATGGTGTCTGTGCTGATCTTGACTATGCTTGTCTTGTCCATCTACACCTGTGTGAGTATTGTAATGCTTTGGACCAATCAGGTGCGCTGCCTGCAGTAGATAGAATCTGAGCACGGAACCTTCACGTGCAGTCACAATGAGCCTTTGGCCATTGTCTCCGGAACTCTCACGTGTCACAATGGGCTCTTGGCCTATAACAGGCAGTGAAAAATGGCCGCCGTCTTCAGTCTGCTGCTGGTGCAGCAGCAGACCACATGGCAGGGGGGGTCTGTGCCCAGCTTCAGGAGAGTTGGGAAGACAACTGCTCGCCTGTCTGTTTTTTGAATTTCCCACTCAGTTACTGCACACTTTAGAGCAAAAGGGGGATGGAGGGTGTGTTAAAATAGGTGGAGATATGCAGATTCAAAACGCGTTGTGCACAGCTTGAACACACACACATACACAGTAGAGCTGTCATTGAGAAGGCCTCCAGAGCTTCTAGAAAGGCCTTCCCCATGGCAATTTTTGCTCTCTCTCCACAATGGGTGTCGGTTTTAGGCCTTGGTGCGGCAGAAGTGGCAAACCATTTCTGGTTATCTCTCCTCTGCCTTTCGCATCCGTCGTCGTCGCCGCCGCCGCCGCTCAAGATCAAGTGTAGTATCTGATACGTCCCCTATTTGGGGACCAGTTGGGGGCTTTGCTTTCACCTATGTATGTCAAACATTGTATTGCATTCAATATGCAATCAATCAATGTGTCTTTACTGGTTGCAACAGGTGTGTTAAGATGTAGGCCTGTATTAGGCCTTTGTTACAGTGTTGCAAATATACTGTGCCATCTACAAAATTAGGCCCCGGCTGTCAGTACTGTTTAAATTGAAGTATCCAATGAGTAGCTCTGCCATATATACCACTTTTCTGACTGCATGAATTCTTTTGTGAAACATTGTCTCCCTCTTGTGGACCACCGAATTTTAAATGTGGTGTATTATATGTATTTAAAAAAAAGGAAAAATGGTGTCTGTGCTGATCTTGACTATGCTTGTCTTGTCCATCTACACCTGTGTGAGTATTGTAATGCTTTGGACCAATCAGGTGCGCTGCCTGCAGTAGATAGAATCTGAGCACGGAACCTTCACGTGCAGTCACAATGAGCCTTTGGCCATTGTCTCCGGAACTCTCACGTGTCACAATGGGCTCTTGGCCTATAACAGGCAGTGAAAAATGGCCGCCGTCTTCAGTCTGCTGCTGGTGCAGCAGCAGACCACATGGCAGGGGGGGTCTGTGCCCAGCTTCAGGAGAGTTGGGAAGACAACTGCTCGCCTGTCTGTTTTTTGAATTTCCCACTCAGTTACTGCACACTTTAGAGCAAAAGGGGGATGGAGGGTGTGTTAAAATAGGTGGAGATATGCAGATTCAAAACGCGTTGTGCACAGCTTGAACACACACACATACACAGTAGAGCTGTCATTGAGAAGGCCTCCAGAGCTTCTAGAAAGGCCTTCCCCATGGCAATTTTTGCTCTCTCTCCACAATGGGTGTCGGTTTTAGGCCTTGGTGCGGCAGAAGTGGCAAACCATTTCTGGTTATCTCTCCTCTGCCTTTCGCATCCGTCGTCGTCGCCGCCGCCGCCGCTCAAGATCAAGTGTAGTATCTGATACGTCCCCTATTTGGGGACCAGTTGGGGGCTTTGCTTTCACCTATGTATGTCAAACATTGTATTGCATTCAATATGCAATCAATCAATGTGTCTTTACTGGTTGCAACAGGTGTGTTAAGATGTAGGCCTGTATTAGGCCTTTGTTACAGTGTTGCAAATATACTGTGCCATCTACAAAATTAGGCCCCGGCTGTCAGTACTGTTTAAATTGAAGTATCCAATGAGTAGCTCTGCCATATATACCACTTTTCTGACTGCATGAATTCTTTTGTGAAACATTGTCTCCCTCTTGTGGACCACCGAATTTTAAATGTGGTGTATTATATGTATTTAAAAAAAAGGAAAAATGGTGTCTGTGCTGATCTTGACTATGCTTGTCTTGTCCATCTACACCTGTGTGAGTATTGTAATGCTTTGGACCAATCAGGTGCGCTGCCTGCAGTAGATAGAATCTGAGCACGGAACCTTCACGTGCAGTCACAATGAGCCTTTGGCCATTGTCTCCGGAACTCTCACGTGTCACAATGGGCTCTTGGCCTATAACAGGCAGTGAAAAATGGCCGCCGTCTTCAGTCTGCTGCTGGTGCAGCAGCAGACCACATGGCAGGGGGGGTCTGTGCCCAGCTTCAGGAGAGTTGGGAAGACAACTGCTCGCCTGTCTGTTTTTTGAATTTCCCACTCAGTTACTGCACACTTTAGAGCAAAAGGGGGATGGAGGGTGTGTTAAAATAGGTGGAGATATGCAGATTCAAAACGCGTTGTGCACAGCTTGAACACACACACATACACAGTAGAGCTGTCATTGAGAAGGCCTCCAGAGCTTCTAGAAAGGCCTTCCCCATGGCAATTTTTGCTCTCTCTCCACAATGGGTGTCGGTTTTAGGCCTTGGTGCGGCAGAAGTGGCAAACCATTTCTGGTTATCTCTCCTCTGCCTTTCGCATCCGTCGTCGTCGCCGCCGCCGCCGCTCAAGATCAAGTGTAGTATCTGATACGTCCCCTATTTGGGGACCAGTTGGGGGCTTTGCTTTCACCTATGTATGTCAAACATTGTATTGCATTCAATATGCAATCAATCAATGTGTCTTTACTGGTTGCAACAGGTGTGTTAAGATGTAGGCCTGTATTAGGCCTTTGTTACAGTGTTGCAAATATACTGTGCCATCTACAAAATTAGGCCCCGGCTGTCAGTACTGTTTAAATTGAAGTATCCAATGAGTAGCTCTGCCATATATACCACTTTTCTGACTGCATGAATTCTTTTGTGAAACATTGTCTCCCTCTTGTGGACCACCGAATTTTAAATGTGGTGTATTATATGTATTTAAAAAAAAGGAAAAATGGTGTCTGTGCTGATCTTGACTATGCTTGTCTTGTCCATCTACACCTGTGTGAGTATTGTAATGCTTTGGACCAATCAGGTGCGCTGCCTGCAGTAGATAGAATCTGAGCACGGAACCTTCACGTGCAGTCACAATGAGCCTTTGGCCATTGTCTCCGGAACTCTCACGTGTCACAATGGGCTCTTGGCCTATAACAGGCAGTGAAAAATGGCCGCCGTCTTCAGTCTGCTGCTGGTGCAGCAGCAGACCACATGGCAGGGGGGGTCTGTGCCCAGCTTCAGGAGAGTTGGGAAGACAACTGCTCGCCTGTCTGTTTTTTGAATTTCCCACTCAGTTACTGCACACTTTAGAGCAAAAGGGGGATGGAGGGTGTGTTAAAATAGGTGGAGATATGCAGATTCAAAACGCGTTGTGCACAGCTTGAACACACACACATACACAGTAGAGCTGTCATTGAGAAGGCCTCCAGAGCTTCTAGAAAGGCCTTCCCCATGGCAATTTTTGCTCTCTCTCCACAATGGGTGTCGGTTTTAGGCCTTGGTGCGGCAGAAGTGGCAAACCATTTCTGGTTATCTCTCCTCTGCCTTTCGCATCCGTCGTCGTCGCCGCCGCCGCCGCTCAAGATCAAGTGTAGTATCTGATACGTCCCCTATTTGGGGACCAGTTGGGGGCTTTGCTTTCACCTATGTATGTCAAACATTGTATTGCATTCAATATGCAATCAATCAATGTGTCTTTACTGGTTGCAACAGGTGTGTTAAGATGTAGGCCTGTATTAGGCCTTTGTTACAGTGTTGCAAATATACTGTGCCATCTACAAAATTAGGCCCCGGCTGTCAGTACTGTTTAAATTGAAGTATCCAATGAGTAGCTCTGCCATATATACCACTTTTCTGACTGCATGAATTCTTTTGTGAAACATTGTCTCCCTCTTGTGGACCACCGAATTTTAAATGTGGTGTATTATATGTATTTAAAAAAAAGGAAAAATGGTGTCTGTGCTGATCTTGACTATGCTTGTCTTGTCCATCTACACCTGTGTGAGTATTGTAATGCTTTGGACCAATCAGGTGCGCTGCCTGCAGTAGATAGAATCTGAGCACGGAACCTTCACGTGCAGTCACAATGAGCCTTTGGCCATTGTCTCCGGAACTCTCACGTGTCACAATGGGCTCTTGGCCTATAACAGGCAGTGAAAAATGGCCGCCGTCTTCAGTCTGCTGCTGGTGCAGCAGCAGACCACATGGCAGGGGGGGTCTGTGCCCAGCTTCAGGAGAGTTGGGAAGACAACTGCTCGCCTGTCTGTTTTTTGAATTTCCCACTCAGTTACTGCACACTTTAGAGCAAAAGGGGGATGGAGGGTGTGTTAAAATAGGTGGAGATATGCAGATTCAAAACGCGTTGTGCACAGCTTGAACACACACACATACACAGTAGAGCTGTCATTGAGAAGGCCTCCAGAGCTTCTAGAAAGGCCTTCCCCATGGCAATTTTTGCTCTCTCTCCACAATGGGTGTCGGTTTTAGGCCTTGGTGCGGCAGAAGTGGCAAACCATTTCTGGTTATCTCTCCTCTGCCTTTCGCATCCGTCGTCGTCGCCGCCGCCGCCGCTCAAGATCAAGTGTAGTATCTGATACGTCCCCTATTTGGGGACCAGTTGGGGGCTTTGCTTTCACCTATGTATGTCAAACATTGTATTGCATTCAATATGCAATCAATCAATGTGTCTTTACTGGTTGCAACAGGTGTGTTAAGATGTAGGCCTGTATTAGGCCTTTGTTACAGTGTTGCAAATATACTGTGCCATCTACAAAATTAGGCCCCGGCTGTCAGTACTGTTTAAATTGAAGTATCCAATGAGTAGCTCTGCCATATATACCACTTTTCTGACTGCATGAATTCTTTTGTGAAACATTGTCTCCCTCTTGTGGACCACCGAATTTTAAATGTGGTGTATTATATGTATTTAAAAAAAAGGAAAAATGGTGTCTGTGCTGATCTTGACTATGCTTGTCTTGTCCATCTACACCTGTGTGAGTATTGTAATGCTTTGGACCAATCAGGTGCGCTGCCTGCAGTAGATAGAATCTGAGCACGGAACCTTCACGTGCAGTCACAATGAGCCTTTGGCCATTGTCTCCGGAACTCTCACGTGTCACAATGGGCTCTTGGCCTATAACAGGCAGTGAAAAATGGCCGCCGTCTTCAGTCTGCTGCTGGTGCAGCAGCAGACCACATGGCAGGGGGGGTCTGTGCCCAGCTTCAGGAGAGTTGGGAAGACAACTGCTCGCCTGTCTGTTTTTTGAATTTCCCACTCAGTTACTGCACACTTTAGAGCAAAAGGGGGATGGAGGGTGTGTTAAAATAGGTGGAGATATGCAGATTCAAAACGCGTTGTGCACAGCTTGAACACACACACATACACAGTAGAGCTGTCATTGAGAAGGCCTCCAGAGCTTCTAGAAAGGCCTTCCCCATGGCAATTTTTGCTCTCTCTCCACAATGGGTGTCGGTTTTAGGCCTTGGTGCGGCAGAAGTGGCAAACCATTTCTGGTTATCTCTCCTCTGCCTTTCGCATCCGTCGTCGTCGCCGCCGCCGCCGCTCAAGATCAAGTGTAGTATCTGATACGTCCCCTATTTGGGGACCAGTTGGGGGCTTTGCTTTCACCTATGTATGTCAAACATTGTATTGCATTCAATATGCAATCAATCAATGTGTCTTTACTGGTTGCAACAGGTGTGTTAAGATGTAGGCCTGTATTAGGCCTTTGTTACAGTGTTGCAAATATACTGTGCCATCTACAAAATTAGGCCCCGGCTGTCAGTACTGTTTAAATTGAAGTATCCAATGAGTAGCTCTGCCATATATACCACTTTTCTGACTGCATGAATTCTTTTGTGAAACATTGTCTCCCTCTTGTGGACCACCGAATTTTAAATGTGGTGTATTATATGTATTTAAAAAAAAGGAAAAATGGTGTCTGTGCTGATCTTGACTATGCTTGTCTTGTCCATCTACACCTGTGTGAGTATTGTAATGCTTTGGACCAATCAGGTGCGCTGCCTGCAGTAGATAGAATCTGAGCACGGAACCTTCACGTGCAGTCACAATGAGCCTTTGGCCATTGTCTCCGGAACTCTCACGTGTCACAATGGGCTCTTGGCCTATAACAGGCAGTGAAAAATGGCCGCCGTCTTCAGTCTGCTGCTGGTGCAGCAGCAGACCACATGGCAGGGGGGGTCTGTGCCCAGCTTCAGGAGAGTTGGGAAGACAACTGCTCGCCTGTCTGTTTTTTGAATTTCCCACTCAGTTACTGCACACTTTAGAGCAAAAGGGGGATGGAGGGTGTGTTAAAATAGGTGGAGATATGCAGATTCAAAACGCGTTGTGCACAGCTTGAACACACACACATACACAGTAGAGCTGTCATTGAGAAGGCCTCCAGAGCTTCTAGAAAGGCCTTCCCCATGGCAATTTTTGCTCTCTCTCCACAATGGGTGTCGGTTTTAGGCCTTGGTGCGGCAGAAGTGGCAAACCATTTCTGGTTATCTCTCCTCTGCCTTTCGCATCCGTCGTCGTCGCCGCCGCCGCCGCTCAAGATCAAGTGTAGTATCTGATACGTCCCCTATTTGGGGACCAGTTGGGGGCTTTGCTTTCACCTATGTATGTCAAACATTGTATTGCATTCAATATGCAATCAATCAATGTGTCTTTACTGGTTGCAACAGGTGTGTTAAGATGTAGGCCTGTATTAGGCCTTTGTTACAGTGTTGCAAATATACTGTGCCATCTACAAAATTAGGCCCCGGCTGTCAGTACTGTTTAAATTGAAGTATCCAATGAGTAGCTCTGCCATATATACCACTTTTCTGACTGCATGAATTCTTTTGTGAAACATTGTCTCCCTCTTGTGGACCACCGAATTTTAAATGTGGTGTATTATATGTATTTAAAAAAAAGGAAAAATGGTGTCTGTGCTGATCTTGACTATGCTTGTCTTGTCCATCTACACCTGTGTGAGTATTGTAATGCTTTGGACCAATCAGGTGCGCTGCCTGCAGTAGATAGAATCTGAGCACGGAACCTTCACGTGCAGTCACAATGAGCCTTTGGCCATTGTCTCCGGAACTCTCACGTGTCACAATGGGCTCTTGGCCTATAACAGGCAGTGAAAAATGGCCGCCGTCTTCAGTCTGCTGCTGGTGCAGCAGCAGACCACATGGCAGGGGGGGTCTGTGCCCAGCTTCAGGAGAGTTGGGAAGACAACTGCTCGCCTGTCTGTTTTTTGAATTTCCCACTCAGTTACTGCACACTTTAGAGCAAAAGGGGGATGGAGGGTGTGTTAAAATAGGTGGAGATATGCAGATTCAAAACGCGTTGTGCACAGCTTGAACACACACACATACACAGTAGAGCTGTCATTGAGAAGGCCTCCAGAGCTTCTAGAAAGGCCTTCCCCATGGCAATTTTTGCTCTCTCTCCACAATGGGTGTCGGTTTTAGGCCTTGGTGCGGCAGAAGTGGCAAACCATTTCTGGTTATCTCTCCTCTGCCTTTCGCATCCGTCGTCGTCGCTGCCGCCGCCGCTCAAGATCAAGTGTAGTATCTGATACGTCCCCTATTTGGGGACCAGTTGGGGGCTTTGCTTTCACCTATGTATGTCAAACATTGTATTGCATTCAATATGCAATCAATCAATGTGTCTTTACTGGTTGCAACAGGTGTGTTAAGATGTAGGCCTGTATTAGGCCTTTGTTACAGTGTTGCAAATATACTGTGCCATCTACAAAATTAGGCCCCGGCTGTCAGTACTGTTTAAATTGAAGTATCCAATGAGTAGCTCTGCCATATATACCACTTTTCTGACTGCATGAATTCTTTTGTGAAACATTGTCTCCCTCTTGTGGACCACCGAATTTTAAATGTGGTGTATTATATGTATTTAAAAAAAAGGAAAAATGGTGTCTGTGCTGATCTTGACTATGCTTGTCTTGTCCATCTACACCTGTGTGAGTATTGTAATGCTTTGGACCAATCAGGTGCGCTGCCTGCAGTAGATAGAATCTGAGCACGGAACCTTCACGTGCAGTCACAATGAGCCTTTGGCCATTGTCTCCGGAACTCTCACGTGTCACAATGGGCTCTTGGCCTATAACAGGCAGTGAAAAATGGCCGCCGTCTTCAGTCTGCTGCTGGTGCAGCAGCAGACCACATGGCAGGGGGGGTCTGTGCCCAGCTTCAGGAGAGTTGGGAAGACAACTGCTCGCCTGTCTGTTTTTTGAATTTCCCACTCAGTTACTGCACACTTTAGAGCAAAAGGGGGATGGAGGGTGTGTTAAAATAGGTGGAGATATGCAGATTCAAAACGCGTTGTGCACAGCTTGAACACACACACATACACAGTAGAGCTGTCATTGAGAAGGCCTCCAGAGCTTCTAGAAAGGCCTTCCCCATGGCAATTTTTGCTCTCTCTCCACAATGGGTGTCGGTTTTAGGCCTTGGTGCGGCAGAAGTGGCAAACCATTTCTGGTTATCTCTCCTCTGCCTTTCGCATCCGTCGTCGTCGCCGCCGCCGCCGCTCAAGATCAAGTGTAGTATCTGATACGTCCCCTATTTGGGGACCAGTTGGGGGCTTTGCTTTCACCTATGTATGTCAAACATTGTATTGCATTCAATATGCAATCAATCAATGTGTCTTTACTGGTTGCAACAGGTGTGTTAAGATGTAGGCCTGTATTAGGCCTTTGTTACAGTGTTGCAAATATACTGTGCCATCTACAAAATTAGGCCCCGGCTGTCAGTACTGTTTAAATTGAAGTATCCAATGAGTAGCTCTGCCATATATACCACTTTTCTGACTGCATGAATTCTTTTGTGAAACATTGTCTCCCTCTTGTGGACCACCGAATTTTAAATGTGGTGTATTATATGTATTTAAAAAAAAGGAAAAATGGTGTCTGTGCTGATCTTGACTATGCTTGTCTTGTCCATCTACACCTGTGTGAGTATTGTAATGCTTTGGACCAATCAGGTGCGCTGCCTGCAGTAGATAGAATCTGAGCACGGAACCTTCACGTGCAGTCACAATGAGCCTTTGGCCATTGTCTCCGGAACTCTCACGTGTCACAATGGGCTCTTGGCCTATAACAGGCAGTGAAAAATGGCCGCCGTCTTCAGTCTGCTGCTGGTGCAGCAGCAGACCACATGGCAGGGGGGGTCTGTGCCCAGCTTCAGGAGAGTTGGGAAGACAACTGCTCGCCTGTCTGTTTTTTGAATTTCCCACTCAGTTACTGCACACTTTAGAGCAAAAGGGGGATGGAGGGTGTGTTAAAATAGGTGGAGATATGCAGATTCAAAACGCGTTGTGCACAGCTTGAACACACACACATACACAGTAGAGCTGTCATTGAGAAGGCCTCCAGAGCTTCTAGAAAGGCCTTCCCCATGGCAATTTTTGCTCTCTCTCCACAATGGGTGTCGGTTTTAGGCCTTGGTGCGGCAGAAGTGGCAAACCATTTCTGGTTATCTCTCCTCTGCCTTTCGCATCCGTCGTCGTCGCCGCCGCCGCCGCTCAAGATCAAGTGTAGTATCTGATACGTCCCCTATTTGGGGACCAGTTGGGGGCTTTGCTTTCACCTATGTATGTCAAACATTGTATTGCATTCAATATGCAATCAATCAATGTGTCTTTACTGGTTGCAACAGGTGTGTTAAGATGTAGGCCTGTATTAGGCCTTTGTTACAGTGTTGCAAATATACTGTGCCATCTACAAAATTAGGCCCCGGCTGTCAGTACTGTTTAAATTGAAGTATCCAATGAGTAGCTCTGCCATATATACCACTTTTCTGACTGCATGAATTCTTTTGTGAAACATTGTCTCCCTCTTGTGGACCACCGAATTTTAAATGTGGTGTATTATATGTATTTAAAAAAAAGGAAAAATGGTGTCTGTGCTGATCTTGACTATGCTTGTCTTGTCCATCTACACCTGTGTGAGTATTGTAATGCTTTGGACCAATCAGGTGCGCTGCCTGCAGTAGATAGAATCTGAGCACGGAACCTTCACGTGCAGTCACAATGAGCCTTTGGCCATTGTCTCCGGAACTCTCACGTGTCACAATGGGCTCTTGGCCTATAACAGGCAGTGAAAAATGGCCGCCGTCTTCAGTCTGCTGCTGGTGCAGCAGCAGACCACATGGCAGGGGGGGTCTGTGCCCAGCTTCAGGAGAGTTGGGAAGACAACTGCTCGCCTGTCTGTTTTTTGAATTTCCCACTCAGTTACTGCACACTTTAGAGCAAAAGGGGGATGGAGGGTGTGTTAAAATAGGTGGAGATATGCAGATTCAAAACGCGTTGTGCACAGCTTGAACACACACACATACACAGTAGAGCTGTCATTGAGAAGGCCTCCAGAGCTTCTAGAAAGGCCTTCCCCATGGCAATTTTTGCTCTCTCTCCACAATGGGTGTCGGTTTTAGGCCTTGGTGCGGCAGAAGTGGCAAACCATTTCTGGTTATCTCTCCTCTGCCTTTCGCATCCGTCGTCGTCGCCGCCGCCGCCGCTCAAGATCAAGTGTAGTATCTGATACGTCCCCTATTTGGGGACCAGTTGGGGGCTTTGCTTTCACCTATGTATGTCAAACATTGTATTGCATTCAATATGCAATCAATCAATGTGTCTTTACTGGTTGCAACAGGTGTGTTAAGATGTAGGCCTGTATTAGGCCTTTGTTACAGTGTTGCAAATATACTGTGCCATCTACAAAATTAGGCCCCGGCTGTCAGTACTGTTTAAATTGAAGTATCCAATGAGTAGCTCTGCCATATATACCACTTTTCTGACTGCATGAATTCTTTTGTGAAACATTGTCTCCCTCTTGTGGACCACCGAATTTTAAATGTGGTGTATTATATGTATTTAAAAAAAAGGAAAAATGGTGTCTGTGCTGATCTTGACTATGCTTGTCTTGTCCATCTACACCTGTGTGAGTATTGTAATGCTTTGGACCAATCAGGTGCGCTGCCTGCAGTAGATAGAATCTGAGCACGGAACCTTCACGTGCAGTCACAATGAGCCTTTGGCCATTGTCTCCGGAACTCTCACGTGTCACAATGGGCTCTTGGCCTATAACAGGCAGTGAAAAATGGCCGCCGTCTTCAGTCTGCTGCTGGTGCAGCAGCAGACCACATGGCAGGGGGGGTCTGTGCCCAGCTTCAGGAGAGTTGGGAAGACAACTGCTCGCCTGTCTGTTTTTTGAATTTCCCACTCAGTTACTGCACACTTTAGAGCAAAAGGGGGATGGAGGGTGTGTTAAAATAGGTGGAGATATGCAGATTCAAAACGCGTTGTGCACAGCTTGAACACACACACATACACAGTAGAGCTGTCATTGAGAAGGCCTCCAGAGCTTCTAGAAAGGCCTTCCCCATGGCAATTTTTGCTCTCTCTCCACAATGGGTGTCGGTTTTAGGCCTTGGTGCGGCAGAAGTGGCAAACCATTTCTGGTTATCTCTCCTCTGCCTTTCGCATCCGTCGTCGTCGCCGCCGCCGCCGCTCAAGATCAAGTGTAGTATCTGATACGTCCCCTATTTGGGGACCAGTTGGGGGCTTTGCTTTCACCTATGTATGTCAAACATTGTATTGCATTCAATATGCAATCAATCAATGTGTCTTTACTGGTTGCAACAGGTGTGTTAAGATGTAGGCCTGTATTAGGCCTTTGTTACAGTGTTGCAAATATACTGTGCCATCTACAAAATTAGGCCCCGGCTGTCAGTACTGTTTAAATTGAAGTATCCAATGAGTAGCTCTGCCATATATACCACTTTTCTGACTGCATGAATTCTTTTGTGAAACATTGTCTCCCTCTTGTGGACCACCGAATTTTAAATGTGGTGTATTATATGTATTTAAAAAAAAGGAAAAATGGTGTCTGTGCTGATCTTGACTATGCTTGTCTTGTCCATCTACACCTGTGTGAGTATTGTAATGCTTTGGACCAATCAGGTGCGCTGCCTGCAGTAGATAGAATCTGAGCACGGAACCTTCACGTGCAGTCACAATGAGCCTTTGGCCATTGTCTCCGGAACTCTCACGTGTCACAATGGGCTCTTGGCCTATAACAGGCAGTGAAAAATGGCCGCCGTCTTCAGTCTGCTGCTGGTGCAGCAGCAGACCACATGGCAGGGGGGGTCTGTGCCCAGCTTCAGGAGAGTTGGGAAGACAACTGCTCGCCTGTCTGTTTTTTGAATTTCCCACTCAGTTACTGCACACTTTAGAGCAAAAGGGGGATGGAGGGTGTGTTAAAATAGGTGGAGATATGCAGATTCAAAACGCGTTGTGCACAGCTTGAACACACACACATACACAGTAGAGCTGTCATTGAGAAGGCCTCCAGAGCTTCTAGAAAGGCCTTCCCCATGGCAATTTTTGCTCTCTCTCCACAATGGGTGTCGGTTTTAGGCCTTGGTGCGGCAGAAGTGGCAAACCATTTCTGGTTATCTCTCCTCTGCCTTTCGCATCCGTCGTCGTCGCCGCCGCCGCCGCTCAAGATCAAGTGTAGTATCTGATACGTCCCCTATTTGGGGACCAGTTGGGGGCTTTGCTTTCACCTATGTATGTCAAACATTGTATTGCATTCAATATGCAATCAATCAATGTGTCTTTACTGGTTGCAACAGGTGTGTTAAGATGTAGGCCTGTATTAGGCCTTTGTTACAGTGTTGCAAATATACTGTGCCATCTACAAAATTAGGCCCCGGCTGTCAGTACTGTTTAAATTGAAGTATCCAATGAGTAGCTCTGCCATATATACCACTTTTCTGACTGCATGAATTCTTTTGTGAAACATTGTCTCCCTCTTGTGGACCACCGAATTTTAAATGTGGTGTATTATATGTATTTAAAAAAAAGGAAAAATGGTGTCTGTGCTGATCTTGACTATGCTTGTCTTGTCCATCTACACCTGTGTGAGTATTGTAATGCTTTGGACCAATCAGGTGCGCTGCCTGCAGTAGATAGAATCTGAGCACGGAACCTTCACGTGCAGTCACAATGAGCCTTTGGCCATTGTCTCCGGAACTCTCACGTGTCACAATGGGCTCTTGGCCTATAACAGGCAGTGAAAAATGGCCGCCGTCTTCAGTCTGCTGCTGGTGCAGCAGCAGACCACATGGCAGGGGGGGTCTGTGCCCAGCTTCAGGAGAGTTGGGAAGACAACTGCTCGCCTGTCTGTTTTTTGAATTTCCCACTCAGTTACTGCACACTTTAGAGCAAAAGGGGGATGGAGGGTGTGTTAAAATAGGTGGAGATATGCAGATTCAAAACGCGTTGTGCACAGCTTGAACACACACACATACACAGTAGAGCTGTCATTGAGAAGGCCTCCAGAGCTTCTAGAAAGGCCTTCCCCATGGCAATTTTTGCTCTCTCTCCACAATGGGTGTCGGTTTTAGGCCTTGGTGCGGCAGAAGTGGCAAACCATTTCTGGTTATCTCTCCTCTGCCTTTCGCATCCGTCGTCGTCGCCGCCGCCGCCGCTCAAGATCAAGTGTAGTATCTGATACGTCCCCTATTTGGGGACCAGTTGGGGGCTTTGCTTTCACCTATGTATGTCAAACATTGTATTGCATTCAATATGCAATCAATCAATGTGTCTTTACTGGTTGCAACAGGTGTGTTAAGATGTAGGCCTGTATTAGGCCTTTGTTACAGTGTTGCAAATATACTGTGCCATCTACAAAATTAGGCCCCGGCTGTCAGTACTGTTTAAATTGAAGTATCCAATGAGTAGCTCTGCCATATATACCACTTTTCTGACTGCATGAATTCTTTTGTGAAACATTGTCTCCCTCTTGTGGACCACCGAATTTTAAATGTGGTGTATTATATGTATTTAAAAAAAAGGAAAAATGGTGTCTGTGCTGATCTTGACTATGCTTGTCTTGTCCATCTACACCTGTGTGAGTATTGTAATGCTTTGGACCAATCAGGTGCGCTGCCTGCAGTAGATAGAATCTGAGCACGGAACCTTCACGTGCAGTCACAATGAGCCTTTGGCCATTGTCTCCGGAACTCTCACGTGTCACAATGGGCTCTTGGCCTATAACAGGCAGTGAAAAATGGCCGCCGTCTTCAGTCTGCTGCTGGTGCAGCAGCAGACCACATGGCAGGGGGGGTCTGTGCCCAGCTTCAGGAGAGTTGGGAAGACAACTGCTCGCCTGTCTGTTTTTTGAATTTCCCACTCAGTTACTGCACACTTTAGAGCAAAAGGGGGATGGAGGGTGTGTTAAAATAGGTGGAGATATGCAGATTCAAAACGCGTTGTGCACAGCTTGAACACACACACATACACAGTAGAGCTGTCATTGAGAAGGCCTCCAGAGCTTCTAGAAAGGCCTTCCCCATGGCAATTTTTGCTCTCTCTCCACAATGGGTGTCGGTTTTAGGCCTTGGTGCGGCAGAAGTGGCAAACCATTTCTGGTTATCTCTCCTCTGCCTTTCGCATCCGTCGTCGTCGCCGCCGCCGCCGCTCAAGATCAAGTGTAGTATCTGATACGTCCCCTATTTGGGGACCAGTTGGGGGCTTTGCTTTCACCTATGTATGTCAAACATTGTATTGCATTCAATATGCAATCAATCAATGTGTCTTTACTGGTTGCAACAGGTGTGTTAAGATGTAGGCCTGTATTAGGCCTTTGTTACAGTGTTGCAAATATACTGTGCCATCTACAAAATTAGGCCCCGGCTGTCAGTACTGTTTAAATTGAAGTATCCAATGAGTAGCTCTGCCATATATACCACTTTTCTGACTGCATGAATTCTTTTGTGAAACATTGTCTCCCTCTTGTGGACCACCGAATTTTAAATGTGGTGTATTATATGTATTTAAAAAAAAGGAAAAATGGTGTCTGTGCTGATCTTGACTATGCTTGTCTTGTCCATCTACACCTGTGTGAGTATTGTAATGCTTTGGACCAATCAGGTGCGCTGCCTGCAGTAGATAGAATCTGAGCACGGAACCTTCACGTGCAGTCACAATGAGCCTTTGGCCATTGTCTCCGGAACTCTCACGTGTCACAATGGGCTCTTGGCCTATAACAGGCAGTGAAAAATGGCCGCCGTCTTCAGTCTGCTGCTGGTGCAGCAGCAGACCACATGGCAGGGGGGGTCTGTGCCCAGCTTCAGGAGAGTTGGGAAGACAACTGCTCGCCTGTCTGTTTTTTGAATTTCCCACTCAGTTACTGCACACTTTAGAGCAAAAGGGGGATGGAGGGTGTGTTAAAATAGGTGGAGATATGCAGATTCAAAACGCGTTGTGCACAGCTTGAACACACACACATACACAGTAGAGCTGTCATTGAGAAGGCCTCCAGAGCTTCTAGAAAGGCCTTCCCCATGGCAATTTTTGCTCTCTCTCCACAATGGGTGTCGGTTTTAGGCCTTGGTGCGGCAGAAGTGGCAAACCATTTCTGGTTATCTCTCCTCTGCCTTTCGCATCCGTCGTCGTCGCCGCCGCCGCCGCTCAAGATCAAGTGTAGTATCTGATACGTCCCCTATTTGGGGACCAGTTGGGGGCTTTGCTTTCACCTATGTATGTCAAACATTGTATTGCATTCAATATGCAATCAATCAATGTGTCTTTACTGGTTGCAACAGGTGTGTTAAGATGTAGGCCTGTATTAGGCCTTTGTTACAGTGTTGCAAATATACTGTGCCATCTACAAAATTAGGCCCCGGCTGTCAGTACTGTTTAAATTGAAGTATCCAATGAGTAGCTCTGCCATATATACCACTTTTCTGACTGCATGAATTCTTTTGTGAAACATTGTCTCCCTCTTGTGGACCACCGAATTTTAAATGTGGTGTATTATATGTATTTAAAAAAAAGGAAAAATGGTGTCTGTGCTGATCTTGACTATGCTTGTCTTGTCCATCTACACCTGTGTGAGTATTGTAATGCTTTGGACCAATCAGGTGCGCTGCCTGCAGTAGATAGAATCTGAGCACGGAACCTTCACGTGCAGTCACAATGAGCCTTTGGCCATTGTCTCCGGAACTCTCACGTGTCACAATGGGCTCTTGGCCTATAACAGGCAGTGAAAAATGGCCGCCGTCTTCAGTCTGCTGCTGGTGCAGCAGCAGACCACATGGCAGGGGGGGTCTGTGCCCAGCTTCAGGAGAGTTGGGAAGACAACTGCTCGCCTGTCTGTTTTTTGAATTTCCCACTCAGTTACTGCACACTTTAGAGCAAAAGGGGGATGGAGGGTGTGTTAAAATAGGTGGAGATATGCAGATTCAAAACGCGTTGTGCACAGCTTGAACACACACACATACACAGTAGAGCTGTCATTGAGAAGGCCTCCAGAGCTTCTAGAAAGGCCTTCCCCATGGCAATTTTTGCTCTCTCTCCACAATGGGTGTCGGTTTTAGGCCTTGGTGCGGCAGAAGTGGCAAACCATTTCTGGTTATCTCTCCTCTGCCTTTCGCATCCGTCGTCGTCGCCGCCGCCGCCGCTCAAGATCAAGTGTAGTATCTGATACGTCCCCTATTTGGGGACCAGTTGGGGGCTTTGCTTTCACCTATGTATGTCAAACATTGTATTGCATTCAATATGCAATCAATCAATGTGTCTTTACTGGTTGCAACAGGTGTGTTAAGATGTAGGCCTGTATTAGGCCTTTGTTACAGTGTTGCAAATATACTGTGCCATCTACAAAATTAGGCCCCGGCTGTCAGTACTGTTTAAATTGAAGTATCCAATGAGTAGCTCTGCCATATATACCACTTTTCTGACTGCATGAATTCTTTTGTGAAACATTGTCTCCCTCTTGTGGACCACCGAATTTTAAATGTGGTGTATTATATGTATTTAAAAAAAAGGAAAAATGGTGTCTGTGCTGATCTTGACTATGCTTGTCTTGTCCATCTACACCTGTGTGAGTATTGTAATGCTTTGGACCAATCAGGTGCGCTGCCTGCAGTAGATAGAATCTGAGCACGGAACCTTCACGTGCAGTCACAATGAGCCTTTGGCCATTGTCTCCGGAACTCTCACGTGTCACAATGGGCTCTTGGCCTATAACAGGCAGTGAAAAATGGCCGCCGTCTTCAGTCTGCTGCTGGTGCAGCAGCAGACCACATGGCAGGGGGGGTCTGTGCCCAGCTTCAGGAGAGTTGGGAAGACAACTGCTCGCCTGTCTGTTTTTTGAATTTCCCACTCAGTTACTGCACACTTTAGAGCAAAAGGGGGATGGAGGGTGTGTTAAAATAGGTGGAGATATGCAGATTCAAAACGCGTTGTGCACAGCTTGAACACACACACATACACAGTAGAGCTGTCATTGAGAAGGCCTCCAGAGCTTCTAGAAAGGCCTTCCCCATGGCAATTTTTGCTCTCTCTCCACAATGGGTGTCGGTTTTAGGCCTTGGTGCGGCAGAAGTGGCAAACCATTTCTGGTTATCTCTCCTCTGCCTTTCGCATCCGTCGTCGTCGCCGCCGCCGCCGCTCAAGATCAAGTGTAGTATCTGATACGTCCCCTATTTGGGGACCAGTTGGGGGCTTTGCTTTCACCTATGTATGTCAAACATTGTATTGCATTCAATATGCAATCAATCAATGTGTCTTTACTGGTTGCAACAGGTGTGTTAAGATGTAGGCCTGTATTAGGCCTTTGTTACAGTGTTGCAAATATACTGTGCCATCTACAAAATTAGGCCCCGGCTGTCAGTACTGTTTAAATTGAAGTATCCAATGAGTAGCTCTGCCATATATACCACTTTTCTGACTGCATGAATTCTTTTGTGAAACATTGTCTCCCTCTTGTGGACCACCGAATTTTAAATGTGGTGTATTATATGTATTTAAAAAAAAGGAAAAATGGTGTCTGTGCTGATCTTGACTATGCTTGTCTTGTCCATCTACACCTGTGTGAGTATTGTAATGCTTTGGACCAATCAGGTGCGCTGCCTGCAGTAGATAGAATCTGAGCACGGAACCTTCACGTGCAGTCACAATGAGCCTTTGGCCATTGTCTCCGGAACTCTCACGTGTCACAATGGGCTCTTGGCCTATAACAGGCAGTGAAAAATGGCCGCCGTCTTCAGTCTGCTGCTGGTGCAGCAGCAGACCACATGGCAGGGGGGGTCTGTGCCCAGCTTCAGGAGAGTTGGGAAGACAACTGCTCGCCTGTCTGTTTTTTGAATTTCCCACTCAGTTACTGCACACTTTAGAGCAAAAGGGGGATGGAGGGTGTGTTAAAATAGGTGGAGATATGCAGATTCAAAACGCGTTGTGCACAGCTTGAACACACACACATACACAGTAGAGCTGTCATTGAGAAGGCCTCCAGAGCTTCTAGAAAGGCCTTCCCCATGGCAATTTTTGCTCTCTCTCCACAATGGGTGTCGGTTTTAGGCCTTGGTGCGGCAGAAGTGGCAAACCATTTCTGGTTATCTCTCCTCTGCCTTTCGCATCCGTCGTCGTCGCCGCCGCCGCCGCTCAAGATCAAGTGTAGTATCTGATACGTCCCCTATTTGGGGACCAGTTGGGGGCTTTGCTTTCACCTATGTATGTCAAACATTGTATTGCATTCAATATGCAATCAATCAATGTGTCTTTACTGGTTGCAACAGGTGTGTTAAGATGTAGGCCTGTATTAGGCCTTTGTTACAGTGTTGCAAATATACTGTGCCATCTACAAAATTAGGCCCCGGCTGTCAGTACTGTTTAAATTGAAGTATCCAATGAGTAGCTCTGCCATATATACCACTTTTCTGACTGCATGAATTCTTTTGTGAAACATTGTCTCCCTCTTGTGGACCACCGAATTTTAAATGTGGTGTATTATATGTATTTAAAAAAAAGGAAAAATGGTGTCTGTGCTGATCTTGACTATGCTTGTCTTGTCCATCTACACCTGTGTGAGTATTGTAATGCTTTGGACCAATCAGGTGCGCTGCCTGCAGTAGATAGAATCTGAGCACGGAACCTTCACGTGCAGTCACAATGAGCCTTTGGCCATTGTCTCCGGAACTCTCACGTGTCACAATGGGCTCTTGGCCTATAACAGGCAGTGAAAAATGGCCGCCGTCTTCAGTCTGCTGCTGGTGCAGCAGCAGACCACATGGCAGGGGGGGTCTGTGCCCAGCTTCAGGAGAGTTGGGAAGACAACTGCTCGCCTGTCTGTTTTTTGAATTTCCCACTCAGTTACTGCACACTTTAGAGCAAAAGGGGGATGGAGGGTGTGTTAAAATAGGTGGAGATATGCAGATTCAAAACGCGTTGTGCACAGCTTGAACACACACACATACACAGTAGAGCTGTCATTGAGAAGGCCTCCAGAGCTTCTAGAAAGGCCTTCCCCATGGCAATTTTTGCTCTCTCTCCACAATGGGTGTCGGTTTTAGGCCTTGGTGCGGCAGAAGTGGCAAACCATTTCTGGTTATCTCTCCTCTGCCTTTCGCATCCGTCGTCGTCGCCGCCGCCGCCGCTCAAGATCAAGTGTAGTATCTGATACGTCCCCTATTTGGGGACCAGTTGGGGGCTTTGCTTTCACCTATGTATGTCAAACATTGTATTGCATTCAATATGCAATCAATCAATGTGTCTTTACTGGTTGCAACAGGTGTGTTAAGATGTAGGCCTGTATTAGGCCTTTGTTACAGTGTTGCAAATATACTGTGCCATCTACAAAATTAGGCCCCGGCTGTCAGTACTGTTTAAATTGAAGTATCCAATGAGTAGCTCTGCCATATATACCACTTTTCTGACTGCATGAATTCTTTTGTGAAACATTGTCTCCCTCTTGTGGACCACCGAATTTTAAATGTGGTGTATTATATGTATTTAAAAAAAAGGAAAAATGGTGTCTGTGCTGATCTTGACTATGCTTGTCTTGTCCATCTACACCTGTGTGAGTATTGTAATGCTTTGGACCAATCAGGTGCGCTGCCTGCAGTAGATAGAATCTGAGCACGGAACCTTCACGTGCAGTCACAATGAGCCTTTGGCCATTGTCTCCGGAACTCTCACGTGTCACAATGGGCTCTTGGCCTATAACAGGCAGTGAAAAATGGCCGCCGTCTTCAGTCTGCTGCTGGTGCAGCAGCAGACCACATGGCAGGGGGGGTCTGTGCCCAGCTTCAGGAGAGTTGGGAAGACAACTGCTCGCCTGTCTGTTTTTTGAATTTCCCACTCAGTTACTGCACACTTTAGAGCAAAAGGGGGATGGAGGGTGTGTTAAAATAGGTGGAGATATGCAGATTCAAAACGCGTTGTGCACAGCTTGAACACACACACATACACAGTAGAGCTGTCATTGAGAAGGCCTCCAGAGCTTCTAGAAAGGCCTTCCCCATGGCAATTTTTGCTCTCTCTCCACAATGGGTGTCGGTTTTAGGCCTTGGTGCGGCAGAAGTGGCAAACCATTTCTGGTTATCTCTCCTCTGCCTTTCGCATCCGTCGTCGTCGCCGCCGCCGCCGCTCAAGATCAAGTGTAGTATCTGATACGTCCCCTATTTGGGGACCAGTTGGGGGCTTTGCTTTCACCTATGTATGTCAAACATTGTATTGCATTCAATATGCAATCAATCAATGTGTCTTTACTGGTTGCAACAGGTGTGTTAAGATGTAGGCCTGTATTAGGCCTTTGTTACAGTGTTGCAAATATACTGTGCCATCTACAAAATTAGGCCCCGGCTGTCAGTACTGTTTAAATTGAAGTATCCAATGAGTAGCTCTGCCATATATACCACTTTTCTGACTGCATGAATTCTTTTGTGAAACATTGTCTCCCTCTTGTGGACCACCGAATTTTAAATGTGGTGTATTATATGTATTTAAAAAAAAGGAAAAATGGTGTCTGTGCTGATCTTGACTATGCTTGTCTTGTCCATCTACACCTGTGTGAGTATTGTAATGCTTTGGACCAATCAGGTGCGCTGCCTGCAGTAGATAGAATCTGAGCACGGAACCTTCACGTGCAGTCACAATGAGCCTTTGGCCATTGTCTCCGGAACTCTCACGTGTCACAATGGGCTCTTGGCCTATAACAGGCAGTGAAAAATGGCCGCCGTCTTCAGTCTGCTGCTGGTGCAGCAGCAGACCACATGGCAGGGGGGGTCTGTGCCCAGCTTCAGGAGAGTTGGGAAGACAACTGCTCGCCTGTCTGTTTTTTGAATTTCCCACTCAGTTACTGCACACTTTAGAGCAAAAGGGGGATGGAGGGTGTGTTAAAATAGGTGGAGATATGCAGATTCAAAACGCGTTGTGCACAGCTTGAACACACACACATACACAGTAGAGCTGTCATTGAGAAGGCCTCCAGAGCTTCTAGAAAGGCCTTCCCCATGGCAATTTTTGCTCTCTCTCCACAATGGGTGTCGGTTTTAGGCCTTGGTGCGGCAGAAGTGGCAAACCATTTCTGGTTATCTCTCCTCTGCCTTTCGCATCCGTCGTCGTCGCCGCCGCCGCCGCTCAAGATCAAGTGTAGTATCTGATACGTCCCCTATTTGGGGACCAGTTGGGGGCTTTGCTTTCACCTATGTATGTCAAACATTGTATTGCATTCAATATGCAATCAATCAATGTGTCTTTACTGGTTGCAACAGGTGTGTTAAGATGTAGGCCTGTATTAGGCCTTTGTTACAGTGTTGCAAATATACTGTGCCATCTACAAAATTAGGCCCCGGCTGTCAGTACTGTTTAAATTGAAGTATCCAATGAGTAGCTCTGCCATATATACCACTTTTCTGACTGCATGAATTCTTTTGTGAAACATTGTCTCCCTCTTGTGGACCACCGAATTTTAAATGTGGTGTATTATATGTATTTAAAAAAAGGAAAAATGGTGTCTGTGCTGATCTTGACTATGCTTGTCTTGTCCATCTACACCTGTGTGAGTATTGTAATGCTTTGGACCAATCAGGTGCGCTGCCTGCAGTAGATAGAATCTGAGCACGGAACCTTCACGTGCAGTCACAATGAGCCTTTGGCCATTGTCTCCGGAACTCTCACGTGTCACAATGGGCTCTTGGCCTATAACAGGCAGTGAAAAATGGCCGCCGTCTTCAGTCTGCTGCTGGTGCAGCAGCAGACCACATGGCAGGGGGGGTCTGTGCCCAGCTTCAGGAGAGTTGGGAAGACAACTGCTCGCCTGTCTGTTTTTTGAATTTCCCACTCAGTTACTGCACACTTTAGAGCAAAAGGGGGATGGAGGGTGTGTTAAAATAGGTGGAGATATGCAGATTCAAAACGCGTTGTGCACAGCTTGAACACACACACATACACAGTAGAGCTGTCATTGAGAAGGCCTCCAGAGCTTCTAGAAAGGCCTTCCCCATGGCAATTTTTGCTCTCTCTCCACAATGGGTGTCGGTTTTAGGCCTTGGTGCGGCAGAAGTGGCAAACCATTTCTGGTTATCTCTCCTCTGCCTTTCGCATCCGTCGTCGTCGCCGCCGCCGCCGCTCAAGATCAAGTGTAGTATCTGATACGTCCCCTATTTGGGGACCAGTTGGGGGCTTTGCTTTCACCTATGTATGTCAAACATTGTATTGCATTCAATATGCAATCAATCAATGTGTCTTTACTGGTTGCAACAGGTGTGTTAAGATGTAGGCCTGTATTAGGCCTTTGTTACAGTGTTGCAAATATACTGTGCCATCTACAAAATTAGGCCCCGGCTGTCAGTACTGTTTAAATTGAAGTATCCAATGAGTAGCTCTGCCATATATACCACTTTTCTGACTGCATGAATTCTTTTGTGAAACATTGTCTCCCTCTTGTGGACCACCGAATTTTAAATGTGGTGTATTATATGTATTTAAAAAAAAGGAAAAATGGTGTCTGTGCTGATCTTGACTATGCTTGTCTTGTCCATCTACACCTGTGTGAGTATTGTAATGCTTTGGACCAATCAGGTGCGCTGCCTGCAGTAGATAGAATCTGAGCACGGAACCTTCACGTGCAGTCACAATGAGCCTTTGGCCATTGTCTCCGGAACTCTCACGTGTCACAATGGGCTCTTGGCCTATAACAGGCAGTGAAAAATGGCCGCCGTCTTCAGTCTGCTGCTGGTGCAGCAGCAGACCACATGGCAGGGGGGGTCTGTGCCCAGCTTCAGGAGAGTTGGGAAGACAACTGCTCGCCTGTCTGTTTTTTGAATTTCCCACTCAGTTACTGCACACTTTAGAGCAAAAGGGGATGGAGGGTGTGTTAAAATAGGTGGAGATATGCAGATTCAAAACGCGTTGTGCACAGCTTGAACACACACACATACACAGTAGAGCTGTCATTGAGAAGGCCTCCAGAGCTTCTAGAAAGGCCTTCCCCATGGCAATTTTTGCTCTCTCTCCACAATGGGTGTCGGTTTTAGGCCTTGGTGCGGCAGAAGTGGCAAACCATTTCTGGTTATCTCTCCTCTGCCTTTCGCATCCGTCGTCGTCGCCGCCGCCGCCGCTCAAGATCAAGTGTAGTATCTGATACGTCCCCTATTTGGGGACCAGTTGGGGGCTTTGCTTTCACCTATGTATGTCAAACATTGTATTGCATTCAATATGCAATCAATCAATGTGTCTTTACTGGTTGCAACAGGTGTGTTAAGATGTAGGCCTGTATTAGGCCTTTGTTACAGTGTTGCAAATATACTGTGCCATCTACAAAATTAGGCCCCGGCTGTCAGTACTGTTTAAATTGAAGTATCCAATGAGTAGCTCTGCCATATATACCACTTTTCTGACTGCATGAATTCTTTTGTGAAACATTGTCTCCCTCTTGTGGACCACCGAATTTTAAATGTGGTGTATTATATGTATTTAAAAAAAAGGAAAAATGGTGTCTGTGCTGATCTTGACTATGCTTGTCTTGTCCATCTACACCTGTGTGAGTATTGTAATGCTTTGGGACCAATCAGGTGCGCTGCCTGCAGTAGATAGAATCTGAGCACGGAACCTTCACGTGCAGTCACAATGAGCCTTTGGCCATTGTCTCCGGAACTCTCACGTGTCACAATGGGCTCTTGGGCCTATAACAGGCAGTGAAAAATGGCCGCCGTCTTCAGTCTGCTGCTGGTGCAGCAGCAGACCACATGGCAGGGGGGGTCTGTGCCCAGCTTCAGGAGAGTTGGGAAGACAACTGCTCGCCTGTCTGTTTTTTGAATTTCCCACTCAGTTACTGCACACTTTAGAGCAAAAGGGGGATGGAGGGTGTGTTAAAATAGGTGGAGATATGCAGATTCAAAACGCGTTGTGCACAGCTTGAACACACACACATACACAGTAGAGCTGTCATTGAGAAGGCCTCCAGAGCTTCTAGAAAGGCCTTCCCCATGGCAATTTTTTGCTCTCTCTCCACAATGGGTGTCGGTTTTAGGCCTTGGTGCGGCAGAAGTGGCAAACCA
>NW_027508003.1:32500-35000 GCF_051348905.1 Ranitomeya variabilis | reverse complement strand
AGTTTGCGGTGCACGGGGGGAAAGTTGAATTTTTGGATGAAAATGCGTATTTTCATACTTTGAAAATTTCAGGCGTGTGTCGGACTTCCAGGCGGGGGCAGCCGCCAGAGGCGTACCGGGGACGCTTCCAGGAGCCTGGGGAAGATTTCATGAAAGTGTCCTTGGGACTTAGAAATATTTTGAGAAAATCTCGATTTTGTGAAAAATGTCACATTTCCCCTACTTCCACCACAGGGGGGCGTCAATATGTTGTGAGGTACCCCAGGACAGTGACCTAACTGTGGGTAAAGTTTGCGGGGCACGGGCGGAAAGTCGAATTTTGGATGAAAATGCATTATTTTCATACTTTGAAAATTCCAGGCGTGTGTCAGACTTCCAGGCGGGGGCAGCCGCTGGAGGCGTACCGAGGACGCTTCCAGGAGCCTGGGGAAGATTTTCTGAAAGTGTCCTTGGGACTTAGAAATATTTTGAGAAAATCTCGATTTTGTGAAAAAATGTCACATTTCCCCTACTTCCACCCCAGGGGGGCGTCAATATGTTGTGAGGTACCCCAGGACAGTGACCTAACTGTGGGTAAAGTTTGCGGGGCACGGGCGGAAAGTCGAATTTTGGATGAAAATGCATTATTTTCATACTTTGAAAATTTCAGGCGTGTGTCAGACTTCCAGGCGGGGGCAGCCGCCGGAGGCGTACCGAGGACGCTTCCAGGAGCCTGGGGAAGATTTTCTGAAAGTGTCCTTGGGACTTAGAAAAATTTTGAGAAATTTCCGATTTTGTGAAAAATGTCACATTTCCCCTACTTCCACCCCAGGGGGGCGTCAATATGTTGTAAAGCACCCCAGGGCAGTGACCTAAATGAGGGTGAATTTTGCGGTGCACGGGCGGAAAGTCGAATTTTTGGATGAAAATGCGTATTTTCATACTTTGAAAATTTCAGGCGTGTGTCAGACTTCCAGGCGGGGGCAGCCGCCGGAGGCGTACCGGGGACGCTTCCAGGAGCCTGGGGAAGATTTTCTGAAAGTGTCCTTGGGACTTAGAAATATTTTGAGAAAATCTCGATTTTGTGAAAAAATGTCACATTTCCCCTACTTCCACCCCAGGGGGGCGTCAATATGTTGTAAGGCACCCCAAGGCAGTGACCTAAGTGGGGGTGAAGTTTGCGGTGCACGGGGGGAAAGTTGAATTTTTGGATGAAAATGCGTATTTTCATACTTTGAAAATTTCAGGCGTGTGTCGGACTTCCAGGCGGGGGCAGCCGCCAGAGGTGTACCGGGGACGCTTCCAGGAGCCTGGGGGAGATTTTCTGGAAGAGTCCTTGACACTTAGAAAAATTTTGAGAAAATCTCGATTTTGTGAAAAATGTCACATTTCCCCTACTTCCACCCCAGGGGGGCGTCAATATGTTGTAAGGCACCCCAAGGCAGTGACCTAAGTGGGGGTGAAGTTTGCGGTGCACGGGGGGAAAGTTGAATTTTTGGATGAAAATGCGTATTTTCATACTTTGAAAATTTCAGGCGTGTGTCGGACTTCCAGGCGGGGGCAGCCGCCAGAGGTGTACCGGGGACGCTTCCAGGAGCCTGGGGGAGATTTTCTGGAAGAGTCCTTGACACTTAGAAAAATTTTGAGAAAATCTCGATTTTGTGAAAAATGTCACATTTCCCCTACTTCCACCCCAGGGGGGCGTCAATATGTTGTAAGGCACCCCAAGGCAGTGACCTAAGTGGGGGTGAAGTTTGCGGTGCACGGGGGGAAAGTTGAATTTTTGGATGAAAATGCGTATTTTCATACTTTGAAAATTTCAGGCGTGTGTCGGACTTCCAGGCGGGGGCAGCCGCCAGAGGTGTACCGGGGACGCTTCCAGGAGCCTGGGGGAGATTTTCTGGAAGAGTCCTTGACACTTAGAAAAATTTTGAGAAAATCTCGATTTTGTGAAAAATGTCACATTTCCCCTACTTCCACCCCAGGGGGGCGTCAATATGTTGTAAGGCACCCCAAGGCAGTGACCTAAGTGGGGGTGAAGTTTGCGGTGCACGGGGGGAAAGTTGAATTTTTGGATGAAAATGCGTATTTTCATACTTTGAAAATTTCAGGCGTGTGTCGGACTTCCAGGCGGGGGCAGCCGCCAGAGGTGTACCGGGGACGCTTCCAGGAGCCTGGGGGAGATTTTCTGGAAGAGTCCTTGACACTTAGAAAAATTTTGAGAAATTTCCGATTTTGTGTAAAAATCACCCATTTCCCCTACTTCCACCCTAAAGGGGCGTCAATATGTCGTAAGGCGCCCCTAGACAGTGACCTAAGTGGGGGTGAAGTTTGGGTCTGCTGGGTGGAAAACTGAAAAAAAGCGATTTTGTGACTTTGAGAACAAACAGAGAGCTCAAAACTTTGAAAAACGTCAGACCGCTGTCAGACTTCCAGGCGGGGGAAAGCTCTGAGGTTGTACCGAGGACACTTCCATGGCCCCCGGATTGATTTTCAAGAAAGAGTCCTTGGGACTTTGAAA
>NW_027508003.1:17500-20000 GCF_051348905.1 Ranitomeya variabilis | reverse complement strand
CCACCCCAGGGGGGCGTCAATATGTTGTGAGGTACCCCAGGACAGTGACCTAACTGTGGGTAAAGTTTGCGGGGCACGGGCGGAAAGTCGAATTTTGGATGAAAATGCATTATTTTCATACTTTGAAAATTTCAGGCGTGTGTCAGACTTCCAGGCGGGGGCAGCCGCCGGAGGCGTACCGAGGACGCTTCCAGGAGCCTGGGGAAGATTTTCTGAAAGTGTCCTTGGGACTTAGAAAAATTTTGAGAAATTTCCGATTTTGTGAAAAATGTCACATTTCCCCTACTTCCACCCCAGGGGGGCGTCAATATGTTGTAAAGCACCCCAGGGCAGTGACCTAAATGAGGGTGAATTTTGCGGTGCACGGGCGGAAAGTCGAATTTTTGGATGAAAATGCGTATTTTCATACTTTGAAAATTTCAGGCGTGTGTCAGACTTCCAGGCGGGGGCAGCCGCCGGAGGCGTACCGGGGACGCTTCCAGGAGCCTGGGGAAGATTTTCTGAAAGTGTCCTTGGGACTTAGAAATATTTTGAGAAAATCTCGATTTTGTGAAAAAATGTCACATTTCCCCTACTTCCACCCCAGGGGGGCGTCAATATGTTGTAAGGCACCCCAAGGCAGTGACCTAAGTGGGGGTGAAGTTTGCGGTGCACGGGGGGAAAGTTGAATTTTTGGATGAAAATGCGTATTTTCATACTTTGAAAATTTCAGGCGTGTGTCGGACTTCCAGGCGGGGGCAGCCGCCAGAGGTGTACCGGGGACGCTTCCAGGAGCCTGGGGGAGATTTTCTGGAAGAGTCCTTGACACTTAGAAAAATTTTGAGAAAATCTCGATTTTGTGAAAAATGTCACATTTCCCCTACTTCCACCCCAGGGGGGCGTCAATATGTTGTAAGGCACCCCAAGGCAGTGACCTAAGTGGGGGTGAAGTTTGCGGTGCACGGGGGGAAAGTTGAATTTTTGGATGAAAATGCGTATTTTCATACTTTGAAAATTTCAGGCGTGTGTCGGACTTCCAGGCGGGGGCAGCCGCCAGAGGTGTACCGGGGACGCTTCCAGGAGCCTGGGGGAGATTTTCTGGAAGAGTCCTTGACACTTAGAAAAATTTTGAGAAAATCTCGATTTTGTGAAAAATGTCACATTTCCCCTACTTCCACCCCAGGGGGGCGTCAATATGTTGTAAGGCACCCCAAGGCAGTGACCTAAGTGGGGGTGAAGTTTGCGGTGCACGGGGGGAAAGTTGAATTTTTGGATGAAAATGCGTATTTTCATACTTTGAAAATTTCAGGCGTGTGTCGGACTTCCAGGCGGGGGCAGCCGCCAGAGGTGTACCGGGGACGCTTCCAGGAGCCTGGGGGAGATTTTCTGGAAGAGTCCTTGACACTTAGAAAAATTTTGAGAAAATCTCGATTTTGTGAAAAATGTCACATTTCCCCTACTTCCACCCCAGGGGGGCGTCAATATGTTGTAAGGCACCCCAAGGCAGTGACCTAAGTGGGGGTGAAGTTTGCGGTGCACGGGGGGAAAGTTGAATTTTTGGATGAAAATGCGTATTTTCATACTTTGAAAATTTCAGGCGTGTGTCGGACTTCCAGGCGGGGGCAGCCGCCAGAGGTGTACCGGGGACGCTTCCAGGAGCCTGGGGGAGATTTTCTGGAAGAGTCCTTGACACTTAGAAAAATTTTGAGAAAATCTCGATTTTGTGAAAAATGTCACATTTCCCCTACTTCCACCCCAGGGGGGCGTCAATATGTTGTAAGGCACCCCAAGGCAGTGACCTAAGTGGGGGTGAAGTTTGCGGTGCACGGGGGGAAAGTTGAATTTTTGGATGAAAATGCGTATTTTCATACTTTGAAAATTTCAGGCGTGTGTCGGACTTCCAGGCGGGGGCAGCCGCCAGAGGTGTACCGGGGACGCTTCCAGGAGCCTGGGGGAGATTTTCTGGAAGAGTCCTTGACACTTAGAAAAATTTTGAGAAAATCTCGATTTTGTGAAAAATGTCACATTTCCCCTACTTCCACCCCAGGGGGGCGTCAATATGTTGTAAGGCACCCCAAGGCAGTGACCTAAGTGGGGGTGAAGTTTGCGGTGCACGGGGGGAAAGTTGAATTTTTGGATGAAAATGCGTATTTTCATACTTTGAAAATTTCAGGCGTGTGTCGGACTTCCAGGCGGGGGCAGCCGCCAGAGGTGTACCGGGGACGCTTCCAGGAGCCTGGGGGAGATTTTCTGGAAGAGTCCTTGACACTTAGAAAAATTTTGAGAAATTTCCGATTTTGTGTAAAAATCACCCATTTCCCCTACTTCCACCCTAAAGGGGCGTCAATATGTCGTAAGGCGCCCCTAGACAGTGACCTAAGTGGGGGTGAAGTTTGGGTCTGCTGGGTGGAAAACTGAAAAAAAGCGATTTTGTGACTTTGAGAACAAACAGAGAGCTCAAAACTTTGAAAAACGTCAGACCGCTGTCAGACTTCCAGGCGGGGGAAAGCTCTGAGGTTGT
>NW_027508003.1:0-5000 GCF_051348905.1 Ranitomeya variabilis | reverse complement strand
GGACTTAGAAATATTTTGAGAAAATCTCGATTTTGTGAAAAAATGTCACATTTCCCCTACTTCCACCCCAGGGGGGCGTCAATATGTTGTGAGGTACCCCAGGACAGTGACCTAACTGTGGGTAAAGTTTGCGGGGCACGGGCGGAAAGTCGAATTTTGGATGAAAATGCATTATTTTCATACTTTGAAAATTTCAGGCGTGTGTCAGACTTCCAGGCGGGGGCAGCCGCCGGAGGCGTACCGAGGACGCTTCCAGGAGCCTGGGGAAGATTTTCTGAAAGTGTCCTTGGGACTTAGAAAAATTTTGAGAAATTTCCGATTTTGTGAAAAATGTCACATTTCCCCTACTTCCACCCCAGGGGGGCGTCAATATGTTGTAAAGCACCCCAGGGCAGTGACCTAAATGAGGGTGAATTTTGCGGTGCACGGGCGGAAAGTCGAATTTTTGGATGAAAATGCGTATTTTCATACTTTGAAAATTTCAGGCGTGTGTCAGACTTCCAGGCGGGGGCAGCCGCCGGAGGCGTACCGGGGACGCTTCCAGGAGCCTGGGGAAGATTTTCTGAAAGTGTCCTTGGGACTTAGAAATATTTTGAGAAAATCTCGATTTTGTGAAAAAATGTCACATTTCCCCTACTTCCACCCCAGGGGGGCGTCAATATGTTGTAAGGCACCCCAAGGCAGTGACCTAAGTGGGGGTGAAGTTTGCGGTGCACGGGGGGAAAGTTGAATTTTTGGATGAAAATGCGTATTTTCATACTTTGAAAATTTCAGGCGTGTGTCGGACTTCCAGGCGGGGGCAGCCGCCAGAGGTGTACCGGGGACGCTTCCAGGAGCCTGGGGGAGATTTTCTGGAAGAGTCCTTGACACTTAGAAAAATTTTGAGAAAATCTCGATTTTGTGAAAAATGTCACATTTCCCCTACTTCCACCCCAGGGGGGCGTCAATATGTTGTAAGGCACCCCAAGGCAGTGACCTAAGTGGGGGTGAAGTTTGCGGTGCACGGGGGGAAAGTTGAATTTTTGGATGAAAATGCGTATTTTCATACTTTGAAAATTTCAGGCGTGTGTCGGACTTCCAGGCGGGGGCAGCCGCCAGAGGTGTACCGGGGACGCTTCCAGGAGCCTGGGGGAGATTTTCTGGAAGAGTCCTTGACACTTAGAAAAATTTTGAGAAATTTCCGATTTTGTGTAAAAATCACCCATTTCCCCTACTTCCACCCTAAAGGGGCGTCAATATGTCGTAAGGCGCCCCTAGACAGTGACCTAAGTGGGGGTGAAGTTTGGGTCTGCTGGGTGGAAAACTGAAAAAAAGCGATTTTGTGACTTTGAGAACAAACAGAGAGCTCAAAACTTTGAAAAACGTCAGACCGCTGTCAGACTTCCAGGCGGGGGAAAGCTCTGAGGTTGTACCGAGGACACTTCCATGGCCCCCGGATTGATTTTCAAGAAAGAGTCCTTGGGACTTTGAAATTTTCCGGCGAGCTGTTTTTGGCTTCCGGGAGCCGTAGAACTTTGGGAAATCGATTCCGCTCACCGGTTCAGGGTGTTTCGAGCTAGTCCAGGTCCCAGCTACGCCGCCTGGCCTCCAAATTTCGCAAATTCGAAAAAAAAAAAAATAGAACCGGAATGAGGAAATTTCTGGCCGCCGGATCCGCCGCACGGCTCCAGGAGGTCGGACACTTTTTGACTTTGTTCCCTTAAAGTGGGGGTCGGTGTCTCACCATGCAAATACCCAGTTTTGCACACCAGCTGCAGGATATAGGAGAGAGAGGTACCTCTCGGCCCCGACCAAAATCCGTTGTTTTCGTGGTTCCTCGACTCGGGTAGGCGGTTTGGCGAGTACCCCCCTTTTGCATGGAAGTTCGCACTCGCGCCGAGACCAGGCTTCCGCGGCTCCAGGGGGACTTTTGCCGGTTGTCCGTCCCGAGTCCGAGACGCGTTTCCTGGGTCGCCCGAGCCCGAACGGACCCTCCCCACGTGGGTTCCTGTCCTCTGAGGGCGACGGTCGTCAGAAGGGGGGCAGATCCAGAGTCCTCGTCCGCAGGAGGGCTCTGGGAGGGCGGATCGCTCCTTCTGACTTTGTCCCCTCGGAGCGGGCTCGGCGTTTCTCTGTGTCGGATGTCTCCCGCTTCCGCGCCAACGGGGAGACCTATGAGAGAATCGCACCGCGACCCGGCTTCCGTCTCGAGGGCGCCCGGAGCGCGCCGGACACTCGCTTCCAGGACTCCAGGGGCACGTTTCTTCCCCGTCTCCCCCGAGGGGAAGAACGGAGGCAGGGGTTCCACCCGAGCCCCTGCCCTTTCTTCCGATCGATCTGGCTCAGCGCTCCCGGGTGGGAGGTGGTGCCGCTCGCTCGGCCCGGGCTTTGGAGCCCGCGTCGGTTTACGGCGGGCGGTCTCCTTCCTCTGTTACCCCCCCCCGGGTTTCAGGCACTCGTCCTTGGGCGCGCACGCCGGCGGTCGCCCTCCCGTCTACGGACGGAGGCGGCCGAGCTGTGGGGAGTTTGACCCGAACCGTGGTACGGCAGCGGTCCGACGACCCGCACGGGCGAACGGAGGGGCGCCCACCCACCTCGGCGTGGGGGCCCGCCGTCCGAATCGCTCCCCGCGCGGGGCAGCACAACGATCTTCTCCGAGGGCGGCCCTTTGACTTTCAGATGCGCAGCTCGTCCGCGGAGGCCCGCGCCGCACCCCAGCGTCCGAAGGGCGGCCTCCGCGGTGGGCATCGGCGAGAGCGGCGGCGGTGGGTGGCGCTTCCACGCCACCGCCGAGCTCCGCGTTTTCCAGTCTTTTCCCGAGCCCCTACGATAGTGGGGGGATGACAGACGTGCGGGGAGGCGGGCGAGTGGGTTCTCACCGTGCGGTGTGCCCCGCGGCCGAACGCCGTCGCCTTCCCTCGTCCGCCGTCCTCCGAGGCGGCTCGGCAGGGAGCGCGAGAGCGAGAGGGAGAGCGAGAGAGAGAGACCAAGCGGACGCCCCGGAGCGAGAAGGGAGGATGGAGAAGGAAAGACGAATCGAAGGGGGGCACGAGTTTGGCGAAGGGAGTACCCGGCGTATTGCCGCACCGGACTTCGTCTGTTCTCAACAGTCGAGACACGGCTTCGGGGGGAGACGCCGCTCGGTCGGTCACCTTTGAGGTTACGGGCAAGAGCCCGGACAAGGGACTACGCCGGAGGGCGACGCCGACACGGCCAGGCCGACCATGCCCCGCGCTTGACCTCCGGGTCGCTGGGGCTTGTGCCGGAGCCGCGGCGGACCCCGACGGCCAGCCCCCCTCTCCCACTCTCGCGCCCGTCCGCCGGTGGGTCGAGGACCCCCCGCGGTGGAGGCAGGTCTAAGCCAGACGGCGGCGCCGCACAGGCCCCCCCACGCCCTGGCCCCTCTCCCCAGCAGCGACTCAGTGCGTCGCCCCGGGAGCGGTGGGTCACGAGGCAGGGCGGCCGTGGCGTCCTCCGGAGGCCAGTCACCTCGACCTTCCCGCGCAAGGGGTGGTCTTTCGCGACAGATGCCCTCCGTTCGGGAGGCCGGGTCTAAGCCAGACGGCGGCGCCGCGCAGGCCCCCCACGCCCTGGCCCCTCTCCCCAGCAGCGACTCTGTGTGTCGCCCCGGGAGCGGTGGGTCACGAGGCGGGGCGGCCGTGGCGTCCTCCGCGGGCCAGTCACCTCGCCCTCTCCGTGCAAGGTGGGTATTTTCCAGACGCCCTCCGCATCGGTGGCTTTGCGCGCCGTACAGCGTGCACGATCTCCTGGCGGCACTGCACTCGCCGTTCAGGCTCCTTTTTCCCGTGGGTTACGCCCCCGTGATGCCGCCTACCGGCACGGACGACGACGATGAGGATTTCCCTTCCTCCGGGCGCCCTTCCCGCTGCGGGGCTTCCTCCGGCCTCTCTTCCTCGCTCTCCCCCTCCGGGTCCGCTCCCTCGCCTCAACGCGGTCCAGTCGTGTTGGGGAGCTACCTGGTTGATCCTGCCAGTAGCATATGCTTGTCTCAAAGATTAAGCCATGCACGTGTAAGTACACACGGACGGTACAGTGAAACTGCGAATGGCTCATTAAATCAGTTATGGTTCCTTTGATCGCTCCAAACCGTTGACTCGGACAACTGTGGTAATTCTAGAGCTAATACGTGCAAACGAGCGCTGACCGCCAGGGATGCGTGCATTTATCAGACCAAAACCAATCCGGGGTCCCGGGTGCGGCGTCGGACGGTCCTCCGCGGCCTCCCCCCTGCCGCGCTCTCCCCGTAAGCGTTGCGACTCTGGATAACCTCGGGCCGATCGCACGTCCCCGTGACGGCGACGATCCATTCGGGTGTCTGCCCTATCAACTTTCGATGGTACTTTCTGTGCCTACCATGGTGACCACGGGTAACGGAGAATCAGGGTTCGATTCCGGAGAGGGAGCCTGAGAAACGGCTACCACATCCAAGGAAGGCAGCAGGCGCGCAAATTACCCACTCCCGACCCGGTGAGGTAGTGACGAAAAATAACAATACAGGACTCTTTCGAGGCTCTGTAATTGGAATGAGTACACTTTAAATCCTTTAACGAGGATCTATTGGAGGGCAAGTCTGGTGCCAGCAGCCGCGGTAATTCCAGCTCCAGTAGCGTACACTAAAGCTGCTGCAGTTAAAAAGCTCGTAGTTGGATCTTGGGATCGAGCTGGCGGTCCGCCGCAAGGCGTGCTACCGCCAGTCCCAGCCCCTTTGCCTTGGGGCGCCTCCCCGATGCTCTTGACTGAGTGTCCCGGGGGCCCGAAGCGTTTACTTTGAAAAAATTAGAGTGTTCAAAGCAGGCAGCCACGCCTGAATACTCCAGCTAGGAATAATGGAATAGGACTCCGGTTCTATTTTGTTGGTTGTCGGAACTGGGGCCATGATTAAGAGGGACGGCCGGGGGCATCCGTATTGCGCCGCTAGAGGTGAAATTCTTGGACCGGCGCAAGACGAACCAAAGCGAAAGCATTTGCCAAGAATGTTTTCATTAATCAAGAACGAAAGT